>NC_060974.1:0-65000 GCF_910589235.1 Vespa crabro
AACGTTTTTACTCTGCGTAAATACGCGTTTTAACATGATAATTGTCCAAAAATATAATCGACACATGCGAATTTATCTATATGAGAAAATAAAATCCTGGAATCTTTGAAAATACTTGTGCCACAGTTAGAAATATGTTACCAATCTATTCAGAACGTTGCATTTCATAAGATTAAACAACTAATTTGTACTGGAATCGAAATTTTTAACATTCTTTCATATCGTATATACGATTTTTCGCTATTATACGCGTATCGTCGAAAAATGAAAAGTTGAAATCTCGTTCAATTTCATTGATTTTATATTCTATCGATGCACAATAAAGAATATAACGTTTTTACTATGTTTAAATACGCGTTTTCTTTTGATAATTGTCGAAAAACATAATCGACATACACGAATTTCGGTATATACGAAGATAAAATCGTGAAATCTTTAATAATACTTGTGCCACAGTTAGAAAAATGTTACCCATCGATTCAGAACATTGCATTTCAACAGATCAAACATCTATTTTATATTGGAATCAAAGTTTTTAACATTCTTTCATATCGTATATACGATTTCTCGCTCATATTCGCGTATCGTCGAAAAACGAATACTTGAAATCTCATTCAATTTCATTGATTTTTTATTCTATCGATGCAGAATAAAGAATATAACAAGAATATAACGTTTTTACTATGTTTAAATTCGCGTTTTCATTAGATAATTGTCGAAAATGAAATCGACATACGCGAATTTCGGTATATGGGAAGATAAAATCGTGAAATCTTAAATAATACTTGTGCCATAGTTAGAGAAATATTTCCAATCGATTCTGAACATTGCATTTCATAAGATCAAACATCTATGTTATATTGGAATCAAAGTTTTTAACATTCTTTCATATCGTATATACGATTTTTCGCTCATATACGCGTATCGTCGAAAAACGAAAAGTTGAAATTTCGTTCAATTTAATTGATTTTATATTCTATCGATGCACAATAAAGAATATAACGTTTTTACTATGTTTAAATACGCGTTTTAATATGATAATTGTCGAAAAACTTAATCGATATACGCGAATTTCGGTATATGCGAAGATAAAATCGTGAAATCTTTAATAATACTTGTGCTACAGTTAGAAAAATGTTACCAATCGATTCAGAACATATCATTTCATAAGATAAAACATCTATTTTATATTGGAATCAAAGTTTTTAACATTCTTTCATATCGTATATACGATTTTTCGCTATTATACGCGTATCGTCGAAAAACGAATACTTGAAATCTCATTCAATTTCATTGATTTTTTATTCTATCGATGCAAAATAAAGAATATAACAAGAATATAACGTTTTTACTATGTTCAAATACGCGTTTTCATATGATAATTGTCGAAAAACGTAATCGACATACGCGAATTTCGGTATATGCGGAGATGAAATCGTGAAATCTTTAATAATACTTGTTCCACAGTTAGAAAAATGTTACCAATCGATTCAGAACATTGCAATTCATAAGATCAAACATTTAGTTTATATTGGAATCAAAGTTTTTATCATTCTTTCATATCGTATATACGATTATTCGCTCATATATGCGTATCGTCGAAAAACGAAAAGTTGAAATCTCGTTCAATTTCATTGATTTTATATTCTATCGATGCACAATAAAGAATATAACGTTTTTACTATGTTTAAATACGCGTTTTCATAAGATAATTGTCGAAAAACTTAATCGACATACGCGAATTTCGGTATATGCGAAGATAAAATCGTGAAAACTTTAATAATACTTGTGCCACAGTTAGAAAAATGTTACCAATCGATTCAGAACATATCATTTCATAAGATAAAACATCTATTTTATATTGGAATCAAAGTTTTTAACATTCTTTCATATCGTATATACGATTTTTCGCTCATATACGCGTATCGTCGAAAAACGAAAAGTTGAAAACTCGTTCAATTTCATTGATTTTATATTCTATCGATGCACAATAAAGAATATAACGTTTTTACTATGTTTAAATACGCGTTTTCTTAAGATAATTGTCGAAAAACTTAATCGACATACGCGAATTTCGGTATATGAGAAGTTGAAATCGTGAAATCTTTAATAATACTTGTGCCACAGTTAGAAAAATGTTACCAATCGATTCAGAACATTGCATTTCATAAGATCAAACATCTATTTTATATTGGAATCAAAGTTTTTAACATTCTTTCATATCGTATATACGATTTTTCGCTCATATACGCGTATCGTCGAAAAACGAAAAGTTGAAATCTCTTTCAATTTAATTGATTTTATATTCTATCGATGCACAATAAAGAATATAACGTTTTTACTATGTTTAAATACGCGTTTTAATATGATAATTGTCGAAATACTTAATCGATATACGCGAATTTCGGTATATGCGAAGATAAAATTGTGAAAGCTTTAATAATACTTGTGCCACAGTTAGAAAAATGTTTCCAATCGATTCTGAACATCGCATTTCATAAGATCAAACATTTATGTTATATTGGAATCAAAGTTTTTAACACTCTTTCATATCGTATATACGTTTTTTCGCTCATATATGCGTATCGTCGAAAAACGAAAAGTTGAAATCTCGTTCAATTTCATTGATTTTATATTCTATCGATGCACAATAAAGAATATAACGTTTTAACTATGTTTAAATACGCGTTTTCATATGATAATTGTCGAAAAACGTAATCGACATACGCGAGTTTCGGTATATGCGAAGATAAAATCGTGAAAGCTTTAATAATACTTGTGCCACAGTTAGAAAAATGTTACCAATCGATTCAGAACATATCATTTCATAAGATCAAACATCTATTTTATATTGGAATCAAAAGTTTTTAACATTCTTTCATATCGTAAATACGATTTTTCGCTCATATACGCGTATCGTCGAAAAACTAAAGTTGAAATCTCGTTCAATTTCATTGATCTTATATTCTATCGATGCAGAATAATGAATATAACAAGAATATAACGTTTTTACTATGTTTAAATACGTGTTTTCATATGAAAATTGTCGAAAAACCTAATCATAATGTTATTATTATTATCCCTGTAATCGTTAATATCGTTGTTACTTTTATTATTATTATTATTATTATTATTATTATTATTATTATTGTTTTTATCGTCATTATCGTTATTATCGTTATTATCTTTTCTATTGTTATTATTTTTATTAATTTTATGTTATTTTCCTTAATTTCGTTGTTATCTTTATTATTGTTATTATTGTTATTATTATCATCGTTGTCATCGTTACTATCCTTACATTCGTTATAAATATTATCATTATCATTATCGATATTATCCTTATTATTTTAATTAATGTTTTTATAATTATTATTATTATTATTGTTATTATCGATAATACTGTTACTATTTTTATCCATGTTAACGTTATTATCGTTATTATCGTTATTGTTAATATAATTATTACCGTTATTATTGTTTATATTATTAGAATTATTATTGTTTTTATACTTATTACTTTTATCATTATTATCGTTATTGTCGACAATACTTTAATCTTGTAATTATTGTAATTATAAATATTATTATTATCGTTATAATCGTTACTATCGTTATTATCGTTATTATCGTTATAAAAATTAATTTTATTATCGTTACAATCCATAATATCGCTATTATCATTGTTAACATTATTATCGTTATTATCATTATTATCCTTATTATGATTATTATTGTTATTATTGTTATAATTATTACTATTAATATCGTTATTAACGTTATTAACACTATTATCGTTATTGTAGTTATTACTATTATTATTATTATCATTAACATCGTTAATATCGTTATTTTCGTTATTATAGCTATCATTGTTATTATTATAATCATTATTATCGTTAAGATCTTTTTTGTCGTTGTTATTGTTATTTTTATCATCACTAATTTTGTTATTATCCTATTATCGTTATTATCGCTACTATTATTATCGTTATTATTGTAATTATTGTTATTATTACTTTCGTTGTCATCGGTATTATTATTATTATTATTATTATTATTATTATTATTATTATTGTTATTCTCTTTAATATCATTAATTTCATTATTATTATTATTACTATTATTATTATTATAGTTATTACCTGTATTTTTGTTAATATAATTACCGAAACAATCGATATTATCGTTATTATTTTCATCGATAATATAGTTATCGTCCATATTAATGTTATATCAAAAAATATATAATCATCAGTATCGTTCCTATTGTAACTATTATTCATATAATTAACATCGTTCATATCGTTATTATTGTTTATAACGTTATTCTTATAATTATCCTAATTGTCGATGTGATCGTTATTATTATTATTATAATTATAATATGAACGTTATTATTGTTATTATCGTTATTATTGTTATTATTATTTCTATTATTATCATTAATATGGTTATTAATGTTATTATTATTAATGTTAATTTCGTTTTTACTATTAATGTTGTTTCTATTGTAATTATAATTATTATGTTCGATATTATAATTATTATCTTTTTTATTGATAATAGTATGATTAATGTTATCGTTATTATCGCAATTATTTTATTATCGATATTATTATTATTATTATTATTATCGTTATTATTGTTATTATCGTTATCAATAATATTTCTATTACCTTTATTAACGTTATTATTGTAATTATTATTATTATCATCTTTATAATCGTAATTATCGTTATTAATTTTATTTTTATTGTCGTTACTATCGCTATTATTGCTTTGTTATCATCGTTATTATCGTTATTATATTTATTATTGCTATTATTATTATCGTTATAAAAGTTAAAATTGTTACTATTGTTAGCAGTATTATCATTATTTTCGTTATTAACAATGATTATATATTATTATCTTTATTAACGTCAATTTTGTTATTATTTTTATTATTATTATTAGCGTTATTATCGTAATTATCGTTATAAATATTACAATTATTACGGTTATTATTGTTAATATTGTTATTATTATCAATATATACGTTAGTATTGTTATTGTTATTTTTATTATTTTTATTATTACCGTTATTATCGTAATTGTCGTTAATAATTTTATTATTATTAACCTTATTATAGTAATTATCGTTATTATCGTTATTATTCTTAATATTATTATCGTTATAATCGTTATTATTGTTATTATTATTATTATTCTTATAATTACTATCCTTATTGTTATATACACCCACAGCAGGAGAAAATGATGCCTAACAAATCGGAGGATAGGCCGAGAAAGAGAACAAGGCCAGACGTGATCTTCCTGAAACATGGGAAGGTAAATTTTACACAGACGTAGTCGGAAATATCCACCAGCGCTTCAAGACCAGCGACACAGGGCTAGATGTTAGATCGTTCCGTCAGACCAGAATTGGAGGAGTTCTCCTCGAACTTAAGAAGACCACAGCGCATATTAGGGTCTCATTTGCAGAAACCGTCAGGAAAGAAGTAGGAGAAACGAGCAACATCACGGAACTGGTCCCTAAAGCTGCGCTGGAAGTACGGAACTGCGATTGCTTCACATCGGTGGAGGAAGTCGAGGAGACCCTAAAGAGGATCATGCCAGACTACGCGGGGAAACTAGAGTTTAAATTGACGAACCCCAACGGGAGACAAAAACGCCTGGCTCTCGTCAGACTATAAGAGGAAGCAGCTGCGAAGCTTTTAAAGGAGGGCCGAGTGCTGGTCGGCTTCGTTAGCTGCAGGGTCAGGCGAAGAGCAGAAGTGAGGCGATGCTACCGCTGTCTCGACTATGGTCAATATAACGCCTCGTGCATGGGCCAAGATCGCAGTAAGTTTTGAAATTTTTGCGTCGCCACGGAGCACAAGTTCGAAGAATGCAAGGTCAGCGATCCTACTTGTTTGTTGTGGTCCAATAGCGTTGATGAACCTAAGAAGCATCTGGCGGGATGAAGGGTCTGCAAAGCTTTCCAGGAGGCCCATGCAACAGCCAACAAAAGGACAACAGGATGAGGGTACTTCAGGGTAATCTCAATATGAGCAGGACCTTGCACCTCCTTCTAAACCAGCTCTGCCAAGAGAAACAAACTGATATCGTTTTAATCAGGGAACAGTACCAGGACACAGCAGGATTCGGATGGTACGCAGACAAATTTGTCACCGCGGCCATTTGGATCCCAGATCCCCGACATTTACATGAGTCGGATCAAGGATCCGCATGCAGATTCGTTTGGGTGAGACACAACTCGAGGACTTATGACAGTGTATATCTCACCCCGAACGGCCGGATAGACGACTTCCAGACCAAACTGGACGATCTGGAAGACGCGCTGCGGGAAATGCAAGGGGATCTCAGTGTGGCTGGAGACCTCAATGCCAAAACTCTCAAATGGGGGGAGGCCAGGTCGGACTCCAGAGGAAGACGAATCATGGAGTTGGCGTCGAGACTAGAGCTATCAGTACTCAACTCAGGCTCGACAAAAACATTCCGTAGGCCTGGCTACAGAGAGACGATCCCGGACGTCTCTTTAGTCAACGAACAACTTGTAGCAAGGGTCGCAGGCTGGCGGGTAATTGAGGATTATATCAGGAGCGACCATCAGTACATCCTCTTCGATGTACACGATAGGAGGCCAGCCGTGACAATACCAGAAAGACCCCCACGGTGGAATATTGCAAAAATGGATCGTGAGAGGGTTTCTTCGGTCATAGAAGAAGGTTGGAGATCCCTTCAAATTGCTTCCGCGAGTCTATCGCCACCAGCGCAAGCCAGGATGATTGCTGCAGCAACTATGCAGCTCATCCAAAAGGCTTGCGCGATAGCGGTGCCAAAGAAGACCACGAAACTGCAGAGGCGTACTGCTTACTGGTGGACGAACGAGATCGCAGATTTTCGTAAGAAGTGCTTAATGCTTCGCCGATTGGTACAACGAGCGAAGGGACGCGAACTTGACGCTGCTCCTTTGTCTGGATAGTATCAAGCGCCCAAAACGCTTTTTAGGTGGGCCATCAAGGCCAGTCAAAGATGGTGCTGGAAGGAGCCTTGCCTGTAAAACAATCAGAATCCGTGGGGATTAGGGTATCAGATCGTTTCTCGCAAGCTGAGGACTCGAATGCAAGGAATCCCTCAGGACGCGAGGACGTTAGAATACATCGTGCATACTCTGTTCTCGTCACAGCCGAAGACAGAGATAATCATGGCTGCGTCTGGCATAACAGAGGCGCCACAATTTACGGAAGAAGAGCTACTTAGGGCCGCATCTTTTAAGCGGAACAAGAAAGCTACAGATCCTGACGGACTTCCAGCGGAAATAATTAAAGTCATCGCGCAGAGTTATCCTGAGCTCTTGTTAAACATGTACATCATGTGCCTCAGTGAAGGCATCTTCCCCGTCCCGTGGCAGAAAGCGAGGCTTGTGCTCATCAGTAAGGGCAAGGGTCCAGCAGATGCATTCGTCATTCAGGCCTATCTGTATGCTCGATACGGCTGGCAAGCCTGGAGAAGCAGCTTAGGCCACGGTTGCACGCAGCCGTGAGGGCAGCAGGGGATCTCGCTGCCCGACAGTATTGATTTCGATCCGGCCTCTCCACCACCCACGCAGTTCTGGAGGTTGTCACGGCCGCAAAAATGGCCGTGCCCAGGAATCACCATTCCCGCTCTTTGTGTCTGCTGGCCACCTTAGACGTGAGAAATGCCTTCAACTCCGTCAGGTGGGACTTGGCCATGGAAGCGCTCGAACGTAATTTCAGAGTTCCGGGATACCTACTCCGAATTCTTGGGGATTACCTGAACGAGTGCTTTCTAGAATACAATACTGGCGATGGTCCAAGAAGCTTGGAATTGTCATAGGGGGCAACTCAGGGCTCCATACTAGGACCGGATATCTGGAATATATTCTATGACGGTATCCTACGTATGGCATTCCTGATGGTGCTTTCTTGGTTGAGTATGCAGATGACATTCCAGTTTTCATAACTACAAGAGACACGGAGGGGGCACAGCTGCTGCTCAACCATGTCATGCGCAGAGTCATCTCCTGGATGGAAGAGCACGGGCTATCCTTAGCAGCATAGAAAACAGAGATCGTGCTTTTAACGAAGAAGCGCTTCAACACCTTGCGCAGCTTCACTGTAGGAGTGATGCTCAATTGCAAACTGAATTACGGAGAGCATATAATAAGGGCGGCTGACAAGGCGGCAATAGTTGTAGCCACGCTGGGCACACTCATGGCCTATGTCAACGACCCCCGGCCATGCACTAGGCTAATAAATATTTGTGCCGCCGACGCAGTCATGCTGTACGGCGTAGAAATATGGGCCAAGGCGCTGCGAAAGGAGAAATATCGCAAGCGCATAGCCGCGGTACAGAGGTGGGGCGCTCACCGAATCGCGTCGTCCTACTGCACGGTCTCTGAATCCGCTGTGGTAGTGGTCGCGGGAGTAATTCCGATAGATCTTCTAGCCTGGGAGAGACAATTCGTCCACCAGCAGAGGTCCGTTTTGGGTAAGGAGGAGGCATCAAGGCTCTCCAGGTCTACCAGCATCGAGATCTGGTAAAGCAGATGGGAGCAGGAAACTAGGGGCAGATGGACTGCCCGACTCATCTGTCGACTAGAGATCTGGATAAACCAGGAGGCGGGAGAGGTAGATTTCTACCTCACCAAATTCCTGACTGGACATGGATTATTCCGCTCCTAATTCGCAAAGATGAGGAAAGCAGCAGATGGCAACTGCCCCTATGGCGACTCAACCGTTGACGACGACCACCACACATTCTTTATATGTGCACGGTGGAGCGCCGAACGATTTGCCCTGGAGCAGGAGCTCGGAGACTTCTCGCCGGACAACATTGTCGAGAAAATGCTGCGAGGGCATAAGCAGTGGAACAGGGTTGCCTGCTGCGTGAGGGCAATCGTACGTAAAGAATAGAATGATATGGGCGGCCCATAGACGTGCCACCAAATTTGCTCCAGATTCCTGCCACGTACAGCCGAATTGATGGAGTCGAATTTATGGGACATGATGTAGTGGCGCCATCCCGAAGTAATGTCATATGACGGTTCCTGGATGGTTTCACTATGCCATTAGGATGGAAATGAGTTTAGTAGGTAATGCCTATTCCAACGGTTATTATCGATATTATCGTTATCAACGTTATTATTGTTATTGTTATTATTGTTTTTATCGTTATTATTATTATTATAGTTATTATTATTATTATAGTTATTATTATTATTATTATTATTATTATTATTATTATTATTATTATTAATATTATTATTATTATTATCGTTATTATCGGTAATATTATTATTATTTCTATCGTTACTATATTTATTACCGTTAATATCGTTATTATTGTTATTATTGGTATGATACTTATTATTATTATCGTTATTATGGTTATTATCGTTATTATTGTTATTAATATTATTATTATCCTTATAATCGCTATTATTGTAATTACTGTTATTATTATTATTATTTTTATTATTTTCGTTATTATCGTTATTATCATTATTATCATCATTATTGTTTATAATATTACTATAATTAACGTTATTATTGTTATTATTGATAATAATATTATTTTTATTATCTTTATTATTGTTATTATCGTTATTATAAATATTTTTGTCATTAATGTTATTATCGTTATTATCGATATTATCTTTATTATCGTTATTGTCGTTATTATCGTTATTATCGTTATTATTGGGTTATTATTATTATCGTTATTAACGCCATAATCGTTATTATTGCTATTATTATTAATATTTTCGTTATTACCGTTATTATCGTTATTAATTTTATTTTTGTTTTCTTTATTATCGTTATTATCGACATTATTAATATTATTATCGTTATTTTCCTTCTTACCGTTATTATTGTTATTATTATTATTAATATTATTATCGTTATTATAATTATCATCGTTATTATCGCTATTATTTTTAATATTATTATTGTATTTATCGTTACTATCGTTTTTATCAATATTACGGTTATCGTTATTATCTTTATTATTATTATTATCATTAATAATATTATTATTGTTATCATCGTTATTGTCGTTAATATTGTTATTATTTTTATCGTTATTATCGTTATTATTGTTATTATTATCGTTATTAACGTTTTTATCGATATTATTATTATTACTAATATCGTTATTATTGTAATTATTGATATTATCATTACTGTTATTATGACTATTAGTGTTATTATTGTTACTATTATTAATGTTATTATCGTTTTTACTGCTAATTTGTTATTTTTGATATTATTATTATTATTATTATTATTATTCTCTGTATTATCGTTATCATTGCTATTATCGCAATTATTGTTATTCCAATTATTATTGTTAACGTTATTATTGTCATTATTATAATTACTATTTACGTTATAATCGTAATTATACTTACTTATTATTATTTTCGTTTTTCTCGTCTTTTCGTCATTATTGTTATCATTATTATCATTGTTTTTATTAGTATTTTATAGTCATAATTGTTATTATTGTTTTTAATATTATTATTATTATGGTCATTATCATTATTATCGTTATTATCGTTATTAAGGTTAATATTATTATCGTTATTATCGATATAATAATTAATAACGTTATTATTATTATGGTTTGAAGTGATAATATTGATATTAATATTATTATTACTATCGTTATTATCACTATTCTCGTTATTATCGTGTATAGCGTTATTATCGTCATTATTGTTATTAATATTATTGTTATAATCATTATTATAGTTATTATCGATATTATTGATATTGTTATTATCGTTATTATCGTTATTATCTTTATTTTTATTGTTGCTAATTTTATTATTGCTGATTTTATAGATAATTACTTACTGCTAATTTTACCATCGTTATTATCGTTAAAATCGTTATTAGAATATAATTGACACGATAGAATGTAAATCAATGAAATTGAAGGAGATTTCAACTTTTTGTTTTTCGACTATTCCCGTATATGTTCGAAGATTCGAATATACGATATGAAGCATTGTTTAAAAATTTGATGGAAATATAAAATAGATGTATGATCATATGAAATGCTATTTCCTAAATAGATTGGTGACATTTTTCAAACGGTGGGACAAGTATTTTCAAAGATTTCAATGTTTCATCTTCGCATATAGCCATATTCGCACATTTCGATTAAATTTTTCTACAATAATAATGTTAATACGCGTATTTATACATAGAAGAAACGTTATATTCCAATTATATTCGTTATTCTGCGTCGATAGAATTTAAAATTAATTATATTGAAATCGATTTCAACTTTCCGTTTTTCGAATTTACACGTATATGAGCGAAAAATCGTATATACGATATGAAATAATGATAAAAACTTAGATTCCAATACAAAATAGATCATTGACCTTATGAAAGGCAATGTTCTGAATCGATTGGTAACATTTTTAAACTGTGGCACAAGTATTATTGAAGATTTCACTATTTCATCTTCGCAAATACCGAAATTCGCGTATGTCGGTTAAGTTTTTCGTCAATTATAATATGAAAACGCGTATTTAAGCATAGTAAAAACGTTAAATTCTAGTTATATTCTTTATTCTGCATCGATAGAATATAAGATCAATGTAATTGATCGAGATTTCAACTTTTCGTTTATCGACGATACGCGGTATATGAACGTAATTTCGAATATACGATATGAAACAATGTTAAAAACTTTGATTCCAATACAAAATAGATTATTACTCTTATGCAATGCAATGTTCTGAATCGAATGGTGTCATTTTTCAAACTGTGGCACAAGATTACAGGATTTAATCTTCACATATACCGAAATTCGCATATGTCCATTACGTCTTTCGACAATTATCATATGAATAACCGAATTTAAACTTAATAAAAACGGCATAATCTTGTTAAATTCTTTTTTTTTGCGCCGAATGAAAATAAAATCATAGAAAATGAACAAGAATTCAACTTTTCGTTTTCTATGATACGCCTATATGAGCGAAAAATAGTATATACGATATGATCCAGTGTTAAAAGCTCCGATACCAATATAAAACAGATGTTTGAACTTATGAAATACAATGTTCTAAATTGATTGGTAACATTTTTGAAACTGTGACATAATTATTATTAAAGACTTCACGATTTTACTTTCACTTATAGGGAAAATCGATTATGTCAATTAAATTTTTTGACAATTACCATATTATAACGCGTATATAAATATAGTAAAAACGTTATATTCTTATTATATTCTTTATTCTGCGTCGATTGAATATGAAATCAATGAATTTTACCAGATTTCAACTTTAATTTTTTCGATGATACGCGAATATGAGCGAAATATCGTATATACGTTATGAAATAATGTTAAAAACTTGGATTCCAATACAAAATAGATGTTTGATCTTATGAAAAGCAATGTTCTGAATCGATTGGTAACATTTTTCTAACTGTGGCACCAGTATTATTAAAGATTTCAATATTTCATCTTCGCATATACTGAAATTCGCGTATGTTGATTAAGTTTTTCAACAATTATCATATGAGAACGCGTATTTAAACATAGTAGAAACGTTATATTATTGTAATATTCATTATTCTGCATCGAGAGAAAATAAAATCAATGAAATTGAACGAGATTTCATCTTTTCGTTTTTCGACGATTCGCGTATATCAGCGAAAAATCGTATATAAAACATGAAACAATGTTAAAAGCTTGATTCCAATATAAAATAGTTGTTTGATTTTATGAAATGCAATGTCCTGAATAGATTGGTAACATTTTTCAAACTGTGGCACAAGTATTATTAAAGATTTCACAATTTTATCTTCGCATATACCGAAAATCGCGTTTGTCGATTACGTTTTTCGACAATTATCATATGAAAACGCGTATTTATACATAGTAAAAACGTTATATTCTTGTTATATTCTTTATTCTGCATCGATGGAATAGAAAATCAATGAAATTGAACGAGATTTCAGGTTTTCTTTTTTCGACGATACGCGTATATGAGCGAAAAATCGTATATACGATATGAAAGAATGTTAAAAACATTGATTCCAATATAAAATAGGTGTTTGATCATGTGAAATGCAATGATATGAATCGATTGGTAACATTTTTCAAACTGTGACACAAGTATTATTAAAGATTTCACGATTATAACTTCGCATATAACGAAATTAGCATATGTCGATTATGTTTTTCAAAATTATCATATGAAAACTCGTATTTTATCATAGTAAAAACATAATCTTCTTGTTATATTCTTCATTCTGCGTTGATTGATTTAAAATCAATGGAATTGAACGAGTTATCAACATTTCGTTTATCGACGATACGTGTAAATTAGCGAAAAATTGTATATACTATATGAAACAATATTAAAAACTTTGATTGCAATACAAAATAGATGTTTGATCATATGAAATTCAATGTTCTGAATCGATTGCTAACATTTATAAAACTGTGGCAGAAGTATTATTAAAGAATTCAACATTTCATCTTCGCTAATACCGAAATTCGCTTATGTCGATTACGTTTTTCGACAATTATCATATGAAAACGCGTATTCAACCATAGTAAAAACGTTATAATCGTGTAATATTCTTTATTCTCCATCGATAGAATATAAAATCTATGAAATTGAACGTGACTTCAACTTTTCGTATTTGGAATTTACGCGTATATGAGCGAGAAATAGTATATACGATATGAAAGAATGTTAAAAACGGATTCCAATATAAAATAGATGTTTGATCTTATGAAATGCAATGTTCTGAATCGATTGGTAACATTTTTCAAACTGTGGCACAAGTATTATTAAAGATTTCAGGATTATAACTTCGCATTTAACGAAATTGGCATATGTCGATTTGGTTTTTCGACAATTATCATATGAAAACGCATATTTAAACATAGTAAAAACGTTATAATCTTGTTAAATTCATTATTCTGCATCGATAGAATATAAAATCGATGAAATTGAACGAGATTACAAGTTTTCGTTTTTCGACGATACGCGTATATGAGCGAAAAATCGTATATACGATATGAAAGAATGTTAAAAACTTTGATTCCAATAAAAAATAGATGTTTGATCTGATGAAATGCATTGTTCTGAATCGATTGGTAACATTTTTATAATTGTGGCACTAGTATTATTAAAGATTTCACGATTTTATTTTCGCATATACCGAAATTCGCGTATGTCGATTAAGTTTTTCGACAATTATCATATGAAAACGCGTATTTAAACATAGTATAAACGTTATATTCTTGTCATATTCTTATTCTGCATCGATAGAATATAAAATCAATGAAATTGCACGAAATTTCAAGATATCGTTTTTCGACGATACGCGTATACGAGCGAAAAATCGTATATACGATATGAAAGAATGTTAAAAACTTTAATTCCAATATAAAATAGATGTTTGATCTGATGAAATGCATTGTTCTGAATCGATTGGTATCATTTTTATAATTGTGGCACAAGTATTATTAAAGATTTCACGATTTTATCTTCGCATATACCGAAATTCGCGTATGTCGATTAAGTTTTTCAACAATTATCATATGAAAACGCGTATTTAAACATAGTATAAACGTTATATTCTTGTTATATTCTTTATTCTGCATCGATGGAATATAAAATCAATGAAATTGCAGGAGATTTCAACTTTTCGTGTTTCGACGATACGCGTATATGAGCGAAAAATCGTATATACGATACGAAAGAATGTTAAAAGCTTTGATTCCAATATAAAATAGATTTTGATCTTATGAAATGCAATGTTCTGAATCGATTGGTAACATTTTTCAAACTGTGGCACAAGTATTATTAAAGATTTCACGATTATAACTTTGCATTTAACGAAATTAGCATATGTCGATTACGTTTTTCGACTATTATAATATGAAAACGCGTATTTAAATATAGTAAAAACGTTATATTCTTGTTATATTCTTTATTCTGCATCGATAGAATATAATATCAATGAAATGGAACGAGATTTCAACTTTTCGTTATTCGACGATACGCGAATATGAACGAAAAATCGTATATACGATATGAAAGAATGTTAAAAACTATGATTCCAATATAAAATAGATGTTTGATCTGATGAAATGCGATGTTCTGAATCGATTGGTTACATTTTTCTTACTGTGGCACAAGTATTATTAAAGATTTCACGATTTTATCTTCGCATATTCCGAAATTCGCGTTTGTCGATAACGTTTTTCGACAATTATCATATGAAAACGCTCATTTAAACATAGTAAAAACGTTATATTCTTGTTATATTCTTATTCTGCATCGATAGAATATAATATCAATGAAATGGAACGAGATTTCAACTTTTCGTTATTCGACGATACGCGAATATGAACGAAAAATCGTATATACGATATGAAAGAATGTTAAAAACTTTAATTGCAATATAAAATAGATGTTTGATCTTATGAAATGCAATGTTCTGAATCGATTGGTAACATTTTTCAAACTGTGGCACAAGTATTATTAAAGATTTCACGATTATATCTTCGCATTTAACGAAATTAGCATATGTCGATTTGGTTTTTCGACAATTATCATATGAAAACGCATATTTAAACATAGTAAAAACGTTATAATCTTGTTAAATTCATTATTCTGCATCGATAGAATATAAAATCGATGAAATTGAACGAGATTACAAGTTTTCGCTTTTCGACGATACGCGTATATGAGCGAAAAATCGTATATACGATATGAAAGAATGTTAAAAACATTGATTCCAATATAAAATAGATGTTTGATCTTATGAAATGCAATGATCTGAATTGATTGGTAACATTTTTCTAACTGTGGCACAAGTATTAAAAGATTTCACGATTTTATCTTCGCATATACTGAAATTCGCGTATGTCGATTACGTTTTTCGACAATTATCATATGAAAACGAAAATATAAACATAGTAAAAACGTTATATTCTTGTTATATTCTTTATTCTGCATCGATAGAATATAAAATCAATGAAATTGAACGAAATTCCAACGTTTTGTTTTTCGACGATCCGCGTATATGAGCCAAAAATCGTATATACGATATGAAAGAATGTTAAAAACTTTGATTCCAATATAAAATAGATGTTTGATCTGATGAAATGCATTGTTCTGAATCGATTGGTAACATTTTTATAATTGTGGCACTAGTATTATTAAAGATTTCACGATTTTATTTTCGCATATACCGAAATTCGCGTATGTCGATTAAGTTTTTCGACAATTATCATATGAAAACGCGTATTTAAACATAGTATAAACGTTATATTCTTGTCATATTCTTATTCTGCATCGATAGAGTATAAAATCAATGAAATTGCACGAAATTTCAAGATATCGTTTTTCGACGATACGCGTATACGAGCGAAAAATCGTATATACGATATGAAAGAATGTTAAAAACTTTGATTCCAATATAAAATAGATGTTTGATCTGATGAAATGCATTGTTCTGAATCGATTGGTATCATTTTTATAATTGTGGCACAAGTATTATTAAAGATTTCACGATTTTATCTTCGCATATACCGAAATTCGCGTATGTCGATTAAGTTTTTCAACAATTATCATATGAAAACGCGTATTTAAACATAGTATAAACTTTATATTCTTGTTATATTCTTTATTCTGCATCGATGGAATATAAAATCAATGAAATTGCAGGTGATTTCAACTTTTCGTGTTTCGACGATACGCGTATATGAGCGAAAAATCGTATATACGATAAGAAAGAATGTTAAAAACTTTGATTCCAATATAAAATAGATTTTGATCTTATGAAATGCAATGTTCTGAATCGATTGGTAACATTTTTCAAACTGTGGCACAAGTATTATTAAAGATTTCACGATTATAACTTTGCATTTAACGAAATTAGCATATGTCGATTACGTTTTTCGACTATTATAATATGAAAACGCGTATTTAAATATAGTAAAAACGTTATATTCTTGTTATATTCTTTATTCTGAATCGATAGAATTTAAAATCAATGAAATTGAACGAGATTTCAACTTTTCGATTTTCGACGATACGCGTATATGAGCGAAAAATCGTATATACGATATGAAAGAATGTTAAAAACTTTGATTCCAATATAAAATAGATGTTTGATCTGAAGAAATGCAATGTTCTGAATCGATTGGTAACATTTTTCTAACTGTGGCACAAGTATTATTAAAGATTTCACGATTTTATCTTCGCATATACCGAAATAAGCGTTTGTCGATTACGTTTTTCGACAATTATCATATGAAAACGTGTATTTATACATAGTAAAAACCTTATATTCTTGTTATATTATTTATTCTGCATCGATAGAATATAAAATCAATGAAATTGAAAGAGATTTCAACGTTTTGTTTTTCGACGATCCGCGTATATGAGCGAAAAATCGTATATTCGATATGAAAGATTGTTAAAAACTTTGATTCCAATATAAAATAGATGTTTGATCTTATGAAATGCAATGTTCTTAATCGATTGGTAACATTTTTCTAACTGTGGCAGAAGTATTATTAAAGATTTCACGATTTTATCTTCGCATATATCGAAATTCGCGTTTGTCGATTACGTTTTTCGACAATTATCATATGAAAACGCGTATTTATACATAGTAAAAACGTTATATTCTTGTTATATTCTTTATTCTGCATCGATGGAATAGAAAATCAATGAAATTGAACGAGATTTCAGGTTTTCTTTTTTCGACGATACGCGTATATGAGCGAAAAATCGTATATAAGATATGAAAGAATGTTAAAAACTTTTATTCCAATATAAAATAGATGTTTGATCTTATGAAATGCAATGTTCTGAATTGATTGGTAACATTTTTCTAACTGTGGCACAAGTATTAAAAGATTTCACGATTTTATCTTCGCATATACTGAAATTCGCGTATGTCGATTACGTTTTTCGACAATTATCATATGAAAACGAAAATATAAACATAGTAAAAACGTTATATTCTTGTTATATTCTTTATTCTGCATCGATAGAATTTAAAATCAATGAAATTGATCGAAATTTCAAATTTTCGTTTTACGACGATACGCGTATATGAGCGAAAAATCGTATATACGATATGAAAGAATGTTGAAAACTTTGATTCCAATATAAAATAGATGTTGATCTTATGAAATGCAATGTTCTGAATCGATTGGTAACATTTTTCTAACTGTGGCTCAATCATTATTAAAGATTTCACGATTTTATCTTCGCATATACCGAAATTCGCGTATGTCGATTAATTTTTTCGACAATTATAATATGAAAACGCGTATTTAAATATAGTAAAAACGTTATCTTCTTGTTATATTCTTTATTCTGCATCGATAGAATTTAAAATCAATGAAATTGAACGAGATTTCAACGTTTCGTTTTTCGACGATACGCGTATATGAGCGAAAAATCGTATATACGATATGAAAGAATGTTAAAAACTTTGATTCCAATATAAAATAGATGTTTGATCTGATGAAATGCAATGTTCAGAATCGATTGGTAACATTTTCTAACTGTGGGTCAATCATTATTAAAGATTTCACGATATTATCTTCGCATATACCGAAATTCGCGTATGTCGATTACGTTTTTCGACTATTATAATATGAAAACGCGTATTTAAATTTAGTAAAAACGTTATATTCTTGTTATATTCTTTATTCTGAATCGATAGAATTTAAAATCAATGAAATTGAACGAGATTTCAACTTTTCGATTTTCGACGATACGCGTATATGAGCGAAAAATCGTATATACGATATGAAAGAATGTTAAAAACTTTGATTCCAATATAAAATAGATGTTTGATCTGAAGAAATGCAATGTTCTGAATCGATTGGTAACATTTTTCTAACTGTGGCACAAGTATTATTAAAGATTTCACGATTTTATCTTCGCATATACCGAAGTTCGCGTATGTCGATAATAACGTATATATTGATAGTAACGATAACAATAATAATATTAGTAACAATAATAACGATTACAATATTAGTAATAAAAACAATATTAACAATAATAACGATATTTACGATAAAAAAAATAACATTAATAACGGTAATAACGATAAAAGCGATAGTAACGAAATTAACGAAAATAATAAAAATAATTATAATGTTAACAATAAAAACGATAATAAAAATAATTACGATAAAAAAGAGAGTAATACCCATCATAATGGTAATAACGATTATACCGGTAATAATAATAATAATAATGACGATAATAACGGCCATAACAATAATAAAAGTTTTAATAATAACACTAATAATAATAACTATAATAATGATAATAAAAATAAAAACGATAATAATGACAATATCGAATATAATAATACCAATAATATCGATAATAACGATTTTAATATAAATAATAATAACAAGATTAACAGTAATAACTATAATGACGATAATAACGATAATAATAATAAAGTAAATAACGATAATAGTAATAATAAAAATAACTGTAATAACGGAAAAACGTTAATAATAATAATAATTATAAAGCTAACAACGCTTTTAACGATAATTACGATATTAATAATAACAATAATAACGATGATAAGGATAATATTGATAATACCGATAATGACGATAATAAGAATAAATCTAATAATAAAGATAACAACGATATAAACAATAATAACAATAATAATAAATATAGCGTTAATAGCGATAACAATAATATCAATATTAACAAAAATATCGATAATAATAATAACAATAATGACAATAAATTCGATAATAATTGTAATAATAATAAAGATATAAACGATAATAAGGATAGTAATGTTAATAATTATAACGATAATAATTATAATAACGATAAAAACTATGATAATGAAAATAATGATAATAATAACATTAATGACGATAATAACGATAAATCGATGATAACGATTATATTAACGTCAAAAGCGATAATAACGATAATAATAATAACAGTAACAACGATATTAGTAATAATAAAAATAACAATATTATCGATAATAACGACAATGATAAAAATAATAATTACAAAGATAACGATAATATTGTTAGAAAAGTAACTATAAAAACAATAAAAACGATAATAACAATAATAACGTTAATAATAATAGTTTAATAACAATAATAACAATAATAACGAATATAACAGTAAAACGATCATAATAATAACAATAATAATAAAAATAATAATAATAATAACGATAATAATAATAGTAATAATAATAATAGTAACAATAATAACGATAATAAAGATAATAACGTTAACAACATTAGCAACAATAACTATAATAACGATAATAATATCAGTTATAATAACACTAACATCAATAATATATACAATAACGTTATAACGATGACAATAATAACGATAGTAACGATAATTTCGACTATTATAATACCAATAATAACGAGAATAATGATATTAATAATAATAATAATAACAATAATAATAACGATAATTACGATAACAACGATAAAATAATAACGATAATAACGATAATAATAATAACAATAATAACGGTAATAACGATAATACTAATAATAGTAATAATGTAAAGAATGATACTAACGATAATAATAATATCAGTAACAAAGTTAATAATGATAATAACGTTAATGATAATAACAATAATAACGTTAATAATTTTAAGAACGATATTAACGATAATAATAATAACAGTATTATCAATAATAACGATAATAATGATAATATCGATTATAATAATAATAATAATAATAATAATAATAATAATAATAAAAATAATAATAACAATAATGAAGGTAATAATTACATTAATAAAATTGATGTTAATAATAATAACGGTATAAAAGATAATAACCATAATAATAGTTGTAAGAATAACAATAATAACATTAATAACGTTAATAATTTATTCAAAATAATAATAATAACAATAACAACGAAAATAACGATAATAATGATAATATCGATAATAATAATAATAATAATAATAATAATAATAACAATAATAATAATAATAATAATAATTATAATAAGAATAGCGATTATAACGATAATAGCAATAACATTATTAACGATAATAACGATAATAATTATAATAATAATAACAATAATAATGATAGTAACGATAACAATAAGAACAATAATAACGTTAATATCGATAACAATAATAACAATATTAATGATAATAACGATAATAATAATAATAATAATAATAATAATAATAATAATAATAATAATAATAATAATAATAGGAATAGTGACGATAATACAGATAATAACAGTAATCATAAAACGATAATAACGAAAATAGTAAAAATAATTATAACGAAAAAAACGATAATAACGATAACAATAATAATATCAATAAAGATAATAACGATATTAATGATAATAACGATAATAATAATAACGATAATAACTATAATAATAATAACAATAATAACGATGATTATGATAAAACCGATAATAACAATAATAATAATAATAACAATATTAATGATAATAACGATAAAAACGGTAATAACGATAATAATAACGATAATTACGATAATAACAATAATAACAATAATGACAATAATAACGATCCTAACGAAAATAATAATAATAAATGTAATAATAACGATAATAACGATAATAACAATAATAAGGATTATGACGATTATAATGATAATAATAAGGACAATATTAAGGAAGATGACGATATTAACGGTAATAACCATAGTAATAATAATAATCACGATAGAACCCCTCCAATTCTGGTCTGCCGGAACGATCTAACGTCTATCCCTGTTCCGCTGGTCTTGAAGCGCTGGTGGATGTTTCCGACTACGTCTGTGTAAAATTTACCTTCGCAAGTTTCAGGAGGATCACGTCTGGCCTTGTTCTCTTTCTCGGCCTGTCCTCCGATTTGCTCGGCTTCTTTTTCTCCTGCTGTGGGTGTTTCATCACCTTCGTCGCTAGTTTGTCCTAATTTCATCATTTCTTAACGATCTCCGTCCACTTGGTGGCTTCGATCGTCGTCGTCTCTTGCCTTGGTCTTTTGAGGCTATCTTGAGGCAACCGCGCCGGACTTGTGGCTACCCTTTTAATTGCGCCAGCATCAGTTAGAAAATTTGCCCTAGGGCTTTGAGATACTCGGGCGAGGGACCTCGCTCGCTTATTGACTATTCTTCGAGATTCATAAATGAACTCGGGGCTGTCTATGATGTCCTCCATTTCTGGGAGCCCTTGCTTAATATGGTTGTTAACGTTGGGCTGTCTAATAATAGCCGCCTTCATTTTGGCAAGGAGTACTTTCGCTTGAGCGAGGATCTCACTCTCTCCATCTTGTGATGTCCCAATCGCAGGATGCATAGGTGATGTCAAGCCGGAGAACCGAGTGCTATCAACTGCCCTGGCAGCCAATTGCCACCCCTCCAAGTGGCTTTCCTCATATTTTAGCCTTCCTGTCGCCATAGACAAACCGCAGAGAAGATCTCCTACCTCTGGTGCCCTTCCTGTAGCAATATCCAGAGTTGGGGCCAGGTAGCCTACACCAAGCTCCTGGCAGTCCTGGTTGGCCTGCTCTAAAACCACCTGACACCGCCGTGGCTTGAGAGTCTCTTCCACGACAGCATTTAACTCTTTCTGTACTATCCAGCATAAGAAATATAATTATTGGAAGGCGAGCTCCCCAAAGAAAAGGAAGGGAAGGGAAGAAAGCTTGGTAGTGAGAGAAAGAATAGAATAAGATATACGAAGATAAAAAGACAAGAAAAACAAAGGTAGGAATAGCCGTACAAGAACATTCACTCGCCATTCACACAGTCCCTTTTAGTAGCCTCCTACGACAAGCAGGGTGTACAATGGGAGTATTCTACCTCTCCCTACTCACAGGAAGTAATAATAATAGTAATAATAATAATAATAATAATAACGATAATAACGATAATAACAATAATAGTAATGATAACAATAAAGATAAAAACGATATTAACGATATTAACTAAAATAAAAAATAACAATAATAACGATAATAACACTTATAATGATAATAAAGATAATAATATTTATAATAATAACAACAATAATAATAAAAACAGAAAATTGCGATAATAATAGTAGTAATAATAACAATATTAACAATAATAACAACAATAACGATAATAATAGTAGTAATAATAACAATAATAACAATAATTGCGATAATATCGATATTAAGAAAAATAAATAACGATAATAACGAAAATATCGATAATAATAATAATAATAATAATAATAACAATAATAACGATAATAATAATAATAATAATAATAATAATAATAATAATAATAATAATAATAATAAATATAATAACGATAATAACGATAATAACGAAAATAATGATAATAAGGATAATAATAATAATAATATCAACAATAACGATAATATCAAAAATAATAAGAACAATAATACCGATAATAACGATAATAACGATAATAATAATTACAATAATAACGATAACAACGATAAAAAAGATAAAAATAACAATAATTATATCCAAAATAAGGATAATAACGATAATAACGATAATAATAAAAACAATAATAGAATAATAATGATAATAAGGATAACAATAACAATAATGATACCAATAACAACGATAATAACGATAATATTGATAATAAGGATAATAACGATAATAATAATAACAACACTAAGGAAAATAACGATTATAATGAGAATAATGATAATAATATTCAAAATAATAACAATAATAACGATAATAATGATAATGATAGTAGTAATAATAACAATAATAACAATAATAACGATAATAATGATTTTAACGATAATAATAATAACTATATCAACGATAGTAGTGATAATAACAATAACAATATTAGCAATAATATCGATAAAAATAATAACAATATTAACGATAATATCGACAATAATAATAAAAAAAATAACAATAATAACGATAATAACGATAATAGCGGTACTATTAGTAGTAATAATAACAATAATAACAACAATAACGATATTAACGATTTTAATAATAACGATATTAACGAACGTATCGATAATAACAATATCAAAATTAACGATAATATCGATAATAATAATAATACCAATAATAACGATAGAAGCGATAATAACGATTAAAATAATAATGGTAATAAAGACACTAACGACAATAATAATAATATTATCGATTATAATGCTAATAACGATAATAATATTAATAATAATAAGAATGACTATGATATGGAAAATAACGATAATAATAATAATAATAATGACGATAATAACGATAATAACGATAACGCGATAATAAAAAAACAATAATAATAATAATAACAGTAATAAAAATAATAACGATAATAACGATAATAACGATAATAACGATAATAATAATAATAATAATAAAGCTGACAACAATATTAACGTTAATAAAAATAATAAAAATAACAACAATAACAATAATAATAATAATAATAATAATAATAATAATATCGAAAATAACGATAATAATGATGACACCGATAACAATAATAACAATACTAACGAAAATATCGATAATAATAATAATAATAATAACAATAGTAACGAGAAAAACGATGATATCGATATCTACACTAATAACAATAATAATAATTAAGATTATAACTTTAATAGTAATATTAATAATAATGATAATAAAGATATTAACGTTAATAGTAGTAATAATATTATAGTAGTAATATAATTATAGTAGTAATAATAATAATAATAACAATAATAACGATAATAGTAATAACTATATTAACGACAATAATAATAATAATGATAACGATAACGACGATAATAACGAAAATAATAATAATAATAATAAAGATTATAACGATATTAATGATAATATCTATAATAACCTTAACAATAAATACCATAATAACATCAATAATAATAGTAATATGAACGATACTAACGATGACAATGATAATAATGGTAATAATAATAATAATAACGATAATAACGTTAATAACGATAATATTAATAATAATAATAGCGACAATAATGATAATATTAATAGCAATTATAACGATAATAACGAAAATAACGATAATAACATTAATAATAATTATAATAATAATAATAATATAGATAATTATCATAAAACGATAATGACAATATTAATAATAATAAATATTTAAACGTTAATAATATTAATAACGATTATAACGATAATTATAATAACATTAAAGACGATAGTTATGATGATAGAGATAATTACGATAATAATAAATAATAATAACAATAACAATAATAACGATAGTAATGACAGTAACTATAATTACGATAATAACGATTATAATAATAACGATAATAACGATAATGGTAGTAATATTAGTAAACATAATAACAATATTTACGATAATAATAATGATAATAATAAAGATAACAACGATATTAACGAAAATAACATTAATAATAATAACAGATTTAACAATAATATCGACAAAAATAATAATAATAATAGCATTATTAAACATAATAATGATAATAATAATACAAATAATTACGACAATAACGTTAATCACTATAATAATAATAACGAAAATAACATTAGAAAGATATTAACGATAGTAACGGTAATAATAGTAACAATAACAACGATAATAATGAAAATAACGATAATATCATTAATAATATTAATAGTAATAACGAAATAAAAGATATGAACGATGACAACGATAACTATAGTAAAAATATTAACGATTATGACGATAATAACGATAATAATAATAATAATAATAATAATAAATATAATAACGATAATAATAATAAAATTGATTACGATAATTACGCTAATATCTATAATAATAATACCAATAATTACGATAATAACGATAATAATGATAAAGACGATAATAACGGTAATAAAAATAACAATAATATCGGTATAAACGAAAATAATAATAACAATAATAACGATAAAAATGATAATAATAATAAGAATAATAGATATAACAATTATATTAAAGATAATAACGATAGTAATCATAACAATAATACCGATAATAACGGCAATAAAATGAAGATAATAACGATAAGATTGATAATAGCTATACTAATAATAAAATTAAGGATGAGTATTAGGATAATAACGATAATAAAGATAATAATGAAAACAATAATAAAGATAATAACGTTTATAATGTTAATGACAGAAATAATAATAACATATAATTCAATAATAAGGTAAATAGTGATAATAATAATAACAACAATAATGATAATATCGACGATAACGTTAATAATAATAGTAATAATATCAATAATAATAATAATAATTATAAGGACCATAATAACGGTAATAATAATAATAAGAGTAACGTTAATAATTATAATAATAATAATAATAATACTAATATCAATAATAACGACAATGTCGATAATAATAATACTAACAATAAGGATGATAACGATATTAACGACAATAATAATAATAATAATATCAATAATAAAGATATTAAATATAATGAAGTTAATAACGATAATAACAATAATTACGATAATAAGGATAATAATAATAATAATAATAACAATAGCAACGATAATAACGATAATAATGATAATAACAATAATAGTAATGACAATAATGACGATAATAACGATCTTATAAGATAATGACGATATTAATAATAACAAAAATAACGATAATAACAATAATGCTATTAATAACGATAACGTTATCGAAGATAATTAAGAAAATAACGGTACTAATAACAATAGCAATGATAATAATAATAATAATTATACGCTTATAATGATAATAACGGTAATAACGATAATAATAAGAATAACGATAATAATAAAAACAATAATAAAGATAATAAACATAATAGTAATAATATTAAAGAAAGACTAACGATAATAACGATAATAAAGATAATTGTTATAACAAAAATAACGTTAATAGATATAACAAGGACAATAACGTTAATAATATTGGCAACAATAAAGATAATAACGATAATAACGAAATAACGATTATAACGTTAATAATATTATTAATAATAGCAAATTAATAATATTAACAGTAAAGACGATAGTAACGATGATAGTAGTTGTAATAATATCAATATTAACAATATAACGATATGGATAATAACGATAATAATATTACCAATAATAATGATAATAACGATAATAACGATAACAATATAGACGATTATAACGATAATATGAATAATAATATTTACAAAAATAACGATAATTACGTAATTAGTAATAATAATTTTAACAATAATAACAATAATAACGATAATATCGATAATAATATTAAAAATAAGAATAATAACGATAAAAACGATAATAATAATAATAATAATAAAGATAACAACGATATTAACGATAATAACGATATAAATTATAACAATAATAACGATAATAACGATAATAATGAAAATAACGATAATAATAATAACGACAATAATGAGAATAGGAATAATAATAATAAAGATAATAACGATAATAACGATAATAATAATAATACTAATAAAGATAACAACGATAGTAACGATAATAACGATATAAATAATAAAAATAATAACAATAATTACGATAGTCATGATAATAACAATAATAATAATAACGATAATAACGACAATAGTAATAATAAGTATCAGGATAATAACGATATTAACGATTATAATAATAATAATAATAAAGATAATAACGATATTAACAATAATAAAGATAATAATGATAATAACGTTAATAATAATAACAATAATAATAACAATAATAACAATAACAATGATAAAGACGATAATAATGATATTAATAACGATAATAAAGATAATAACGACAATAAATCTAATAACAATAACAACTATAATAATGGTTATTACGATCATAATAATAAATAAAGTAATAATAATAACGATAACAACAATAATAATAATAACAATAATACGACAATGATGATAATAAGGATAATAATAATAATAATAATAACAATAATAACTATAAAAACAATAATAGTAATAACAAAAGTATCGAAAATAACATAATAAAGATAATAATTATAACAATAATAACGATTACAACAATAAAAACGATAATAATAATAACGATAATAACGATAATAATATTAATAACGATAATAAAGATAATAAAGACAATAACAGTAATAACAATAATAATAACAATAACGATTATAATGATAATAACAATAATAATATTAATAATAATAACACTAATAATGATAATAACGATAATAAAGATAATAAAAGTAGTAAGATTAACAATAATATAGTATTTATGAATAGATTATATACAGTTATTGTTATAACTATGACCTTTATTATTATTATATAGTATCGTTATTAACGTTATTATTATTATTAATATTATTATCGTTATTATCGTAATTATCGTTATTATAATTATAGTTATTATCGTAATTATCGTTATTATAATTATTATTCTTATTATTTCCGTCATTATCGTTTTAATTATTATCATTATTATCGTTATTATTGTTATTATTATTTTTGTTATTATCGGTATTATCTTCATTATCGTAATTATCGTTATTATTGATATTATCATTAATATTATTGTCGTTATTATCGTTATTATCACTATTATTTTTAAAATTGTAAATATTATTATTATTTTTATCGCTATTATCATATTATTAATATTATTATTATTATTATTATTGTCGTTGTTATCTTTATTATGGTTATTATTATTATAATTTATATCGTTAATATTGTTATTATTTTGATCGATATTAATAATATTATCGTTTTTAGTACTATTGTTATTATCGTCGTCATTATCATTATTATCGTTATTATAATTATTATACTTATTATCGTCATTATCGTTAATATCTTTGTTGTCTTCATAATTATTATTGTCGTTTTTATCGTTGTTATCATTATTATCCTTGTTATTAATATTGTTATTATTGTTCTTCTTATTATTGTTATTATTGATTATATTGTTATTATTATTATTATTATTATTATTATTATTATTATTATTATTATTGTTATTATCGTTATTATTGTTATTATTATTATCGCTATTGTCGCTATTATTAATATTATTCTTACCGTTATTATCGTTATTAATATTATCTTATTAGCGTTATAATCATAATTATTGTTAATACTGTTATTATTATTATTATCGGTATTATCGTGAATATCGCTATTATCTTTATTATTATTATGATCGTTATTAGCATTATTATCGTTGATATTATTATTATTATTATTATTAACGTTATTATTGTTAATATTGTTATTATTATTATTATGATATTATGGATATTATTATTTTGATGAAAAATATTGTTAACTTTATTATCATTATTATCGTAAATATTATTATTATTATCGTTATCATCGACCATATTGTTATTATATTTATTACCGTTCCAATCGTTATTATCGTCTTTGTTAATATTATTATTATCGTTATTATCGTCATTATCATTATTACTATTATCATTATCTTCGTTACTGTCCTTAATTTTATAATTACTATTATCGTTATTAACGTAATTATCGTTATTAATTTGATTATTATTATTTTCATTACCGTTATTATCGTTATTATCGTTATTATTAATATCATAAATACCATTATTATCGTTATTAAGTTATTATCGTTAATAACGTTATTGTCTTTATTATTATTATTAGTATTGTCCTAAATATCTTTATTATTATTATCGTTATAATCTTTATTATCGTTATTATTGTTATTATTACTATTACTATTATCGTTCTTATCATTATTATCTTTATTATTATTTTCTTTAGTATCGTCATTATCGTAATTTTCGTCATTATCGTTATTATTATTATAATTATTATCATCATTATCGTTATAATTATTATCGTTATTATCGTTATTATCGTTATTATCGGTATAATTGTTTTACTATTATTGTAGTTATTATCGTTATTATCGTTATTATCGTTATTATCTTTATTCATGTCATTATTGATATTATTACTACTGCTAAAATCGTTATTATCGTAATTATCGATATTGTTATTTTTGTTATAATCGTTATTATCGTTAATATCGATATAATCGCTATTATAGTTATTATTGTTATTATTACTTCTATTGTTATCTTTATTATCGTTATTATCAGTTTAATTGTCATTATTATAAATATTATAAGAGTTATAATGATAATAATTTCTATTATCTACATTATTGTTATTATTATTATAGTAATTATCGTTGATAACGTTATTATCTTCATCATTACTATTATTATTGTTGTTATTATCATTATTATCATTATTAACGATATTATCGTTATTATTGTTATTATTATTATCATTATTATTGTTAATATCTTTTTTATCTTTATTATTATTTTTATTATTATCGTTATTAATATTATTATTATTATCGTTGTTACCGTTATAATTACTATCGTTATTATCGATATTAATTTTATTATCATTATCGTTATTATTGTTATTATTATTAATATTATTATCGCTATAATTATTATTATTGATTTTTTCGTTAAAATTGTTATTTTTATTATTATTTATTACCGTTATTATCGTTATTATTGATATTATTTTTGTCTTATTGATATTATAATTGTTTCTATCGTTATTATTGTTATCATTATTATCATTATTAGCCTTATGTTCGTTATTATTGTTTATAATATTATCGATATTACCATTATTAACTTTATAATTGTTATCGTTATTATCGTTATTATCGTTATTAATCGATATTATCGATACATTGATATTAATGTAATTATAATAATTGTTATTTTCGTTATTTTGTTATTATTATTATTATTATCGTTATTACCGATATTATCGTTATTATCATTATTAACTTTACTATTGTTCTAATTATTATTATTATTATTTTATTTTTCGGTATTATCGTTATTAACGTTTAAATCGTTATTAATGCTAATATGCTTATTATTACGTTTATTACTACCGTTATTATAATTAATATCGTTATTATTGTTATCATCGACATTATTATTATTATAATTATCGGTGAAATCGTTTTTATCGTTATTATCGGTAATATTATTATTATCGTTATTATTGTTACTATTATTATCGTTATAATCGTTAATATGGTCGTTATTGTTATTATCGACATTATTATTATTACAAGTATCGTTTTTATCATTATTGTTGTTATTATTGTTACCGTTATTATCGTAATTATTGTTGTTATCGATATTATTATTATTATTATTATCGTCATTATCATTACTATCCTTATTAATTTTATTATTTATATCATAATTGTCGTTACTATCATTATTATTGACATTAATACTATTATTATTATTGTTAATACCGTTATTATCGTTATCTTTGATATTATTATTATTATTATCTTTATTATCGTAATTATCGTAATTATCGTTATTATCGATATTATTATTATCGTTAAAATTGTTTTTATCGATATTATAGTTATTACTGTTATTATTAATACTATTATTATCGTTCTTATCGTTATTATAGTTATTATATTTAATATTGATTTTATTACTTCTATTATTATCGTTATTATCGTTATTATCTTTATTATTGTTATTATTGTTATTATCACTGTTATCATTATCGTTATTAACTTTATTATCATTTGTATCATTATTGATATTATCTTCATTTACATTAATATTATTTTCGTTATTATCGTCAATATCATTAATATCGTTATTATTAATAATCCTTTCATCGTCATTATCATTATTATTATTATCGTTTTTATCGTTATTATTGTTATTATTATTACTATTACAATCGCCATTATCATTATTATTGTTACTACCGGTATTATGATTATTATTATTATCGATATTATCGTAAATATTTTTATTGCTATTATCGATATTATCGTTATTATCGTTATTATTATTATCATTAAAGAGGTTTTATCGTTATTATTGTTATTACTGTTATAATTACTACTGTTATTATTGTTATTATCGTTATCATAATTATTATTCTTAATATACTTATTATTACTTCTATTATTATCGTTATTATCGTTATAATCGTTATTATTGTTATTATTATTATTATTCTTACTTTCGTTATTAACGTTATTATCTTTAATATCTTTATTATGGTGGATATCGTTATAATCAATATTATCATTTTTTAGTTATTATCGTTATTATTGTTAGTATTATTATCGTTATTATCGTTATTATTACTATTGTTATTATCGTCGTTTCCTTTAATATTCTTATTATCTTTATTGTTATTATTATTATTATCATTATTATCTTATTTGACGTTAATATCGTTATTACCGTTATTATTATTATCGATTATTACGTTATTATCGTTATTATTTTTATGAATATTGTCGTTATTATTGTTAATATTATTATCGTTATTATCTTTGTTATCGTTTTCATGTTTATTATTTATATGGTTACTATCGTTAATATCGTTGTTATCTTTATTATTATTATAATTATTTCCGTCATTATCGTTATTATCGTTATTATTATTATTGTTCTCGTTATTATCGTTATTATTAAAATCGTAATTATCGTTATTATCGTTATTGTAGTTATTATTGTTATTATGATTACCGATATTATCGTTAATATTGTTATTATTATTATCGATATTATCGTTGTTTCCTTTATTGTTATTATCGTTTTTATCGTTATTATCGTTGCTATCGTTATTATTGTTAATATTGATATTATTACTAAGACTATTATCGTTATTATTGTTTTTATTATTATCGTTGTTATCGTTATTATCCTTATTTTCGTCATTATTATTATTATTATTATCATTATTATCGTTGTTATTTTTATTATTATTATTATTATTATTATTATTATCGTTATTAACGTTAATAATGTTATTATAATCGATATTATTGTTATTATCGTTATTATTGTTATTATTTTAATGGTTACTATCGTTAACATGGTTGTTATCTTTATTATTATTATTATTATTTCCGTTATTATCGTTATTATCGTTATTATTATTATTGTTATCGTTATTATCGTTATTATTAAAATCGTAATTATCGTTATTATCGTTATTATCGTATTATTGTTATTATTGTTATTGTTTTTATCGTTAATATTGTTATTATTATTTCTATTATTATCGTTATTATCGTTATTATTATTATTACTATTTCCATTATTATCGTTATTATTATTATCGTTATGATTATTATTTATATTATCATCTATATTATTGTTATTATTATTATCGTTATTATCGTTAATATCGTTATTATCGTTATAATTATTATTATATTCGTTATTAATGTTCTTATTACCCTGTGCGGGTGGTGAAATATAATACTTCCACAGTACTCCCTGCTTGTCGTAGGAGATGACTAAAAGGGACTGTGCGAATGGCGTGTGATTGTTTTTGTACGGTTATTCCTACCTTTGTTCTTCTTTTATATCATTTTCTATTCTTTTTCTCACTCTCAAGCTTCCTTCCATTCCTTTGCTTTCCTTTGGGGAGCTTGTCTTACAATATTTATATTTATTATGATGGATAGTACAGAAAAAGTTTAATGCGGGCGTTGGAGGGACACCCACTCTACGGCGATGTTAGGGCAAGCCACCTGCCGTCGTCATCCAGCAACTGCCAGGAACTAGGGGTAGGCAACCTGGGCCTAGCTCTGAATATCGCATCATGAAGAGCACCACAGGTTGACGATCTGGCCTCTGTGTCTATAGCGCCAGGAAGGGTAAGATATGAGGAAAACCACTTGGACGAGTGGCAATGGATTGCCAGGGCCGTTGATAGCACGCGTTTCTTCGTCCTGACGTCACCTATTTAGCCTGCGAAGGGGACACCACAAGATGGGCAGAGTGAGAAACTCGCGCAAGCGAAATTCCTCCTTGCCAAAATGAAGTTGGCTGTTGCTAGACATCCAAATGTAAGCAACATTATTAAGCAAGGACTCCGAGAACTGGAGGACATAATAGACAGTCTCGAATTCATGTATAAATCTCGAAAAAAGGTCAATAATGGAGCGAGGAAACTCGACCGAGTTTCTTAGAGCCCTTGGAGAAATTCGGCAATTGAGCCTGGCGCTTTAAGAGAGTCACAAGCCCTCCGTAGTTGTCTGAAGGAAGCCTCAAAAGACCGAGACAAGAGATGACGACGACCGAAGTCGTCACGATCTGGTGGACGGTGGTCGAGAAGAAGAGAAAAGATAAGGAGAACCCAGCGAAGAAGGCGACGAAACATCCACAGCAGGAGAAAAAGAAGCTGAGCAAATCGGAGGACAGGCCAAGAAACAGAACAAGGCCGGACGCGACTATCCTGAAACCTGTGCAAGGTACATCTTACGCAGACGTAGTCGGATCAGCGCTTCAATTCCAGCGGCACAGGGGTAGACGTTAGATCGGTCCGGCAGACCAGAACTGGAGGGGTTCTCCTCGGACTTAAGAAGACCACTGCGCATTTCAAGGTATCATTCACAGAAACCCTGAGGAAAGAAGTAGGAGAAACGAGCAGCATCACGGAACTAGTCCCTAGATCTACGCTGGAGATACGGGACTGCGATTGCTGCACATCGGTAGTCGAAGACAATAAGGCCCTAAAGAGGACCCTGCCAGACTTCGCGGGGAAGCTAGAGGTTAAATTGACGAACCCCAACGCGAGACAACAACGCCTGGGCATCGTCAGACGAGAATAGGAAGCAGCTCCGAAACTTTTAAAGGTCGGTTGAGCGTTGGTAGGCTTCGTCTGCTGTAGGATCAGGCGAAGAGCAGAAGTGTGGCGATACTACCGCTGTCTCGACTATGGTCAATATAGCACCTCATGCAAGCACGATTGTTTCCAGGAATCCCATGCAACAGCCAACAAGAGGAAAACAGGATGAGAGTACTTCAGGGTAATCTTAATAGGAGCAGGACCTTGCACCTCCTTCTAAACCAGCTCTGCTCTGAGAAACAAACTGATATCGTTTAAATCAGGGAACAGTACCAGGACACAGCAGGATTCGGATGGTACGCAGACAAATTGGTCACCGCTGCCATTTGGATCCCAGATCTCTGACAAATACATGTGTCGGATCAAGGATCCGGATACGGATACGTTTGGGTGAGACACAACTCGACGACTTATATCAGTGTATATCTCACCCCAAACGACCGGTTAAACGACTTCCAGACCAAACTAGACGATCTGGAAGACGCGCTGCGGGAAATGCAAGGGGATCTCATTGTGGCTGCAAGGGACACGGAGGAGGCACAGCTGCTGCTCAACCAGGTTATGCGCAGAGTCATCTCCTGGATGGAAGAGCACGGTCTATCCTTAGTAGCACAGAAAACAGAGATCGTGCTACTAACGAAGACGCGCATCAACACCTTGCGCAGCTTCGCCGTAGGAGACGCGACGGTCCAGGCAAAGCCGTCTGTCAGGTACCTTAGAGTAATGCTGAATTGCAAACTGAATTACGGAGAGCATATAATAAGGGCGGCTGACAAGGCGGCAAAAGATTTACCCACGCAGGGCACACTCATGGCCAAAGTCAACGACCCCCGGACGTGCACTAGGTGAATACTGATGCGTTCCGCCGAAGCAGTGATGCAGTACGGCACAGAAGTATGGGCGGAGGCGCTGCGAAAAGAGAATTGTCGCAAGCGTATAGCCGCGGACAGTGGAGGGGCGCTCTCCGAAACGCGTGCTCCTACCGCCCGCGGTGCTAATAGTCGCGGGGGTAATCCCGATCGATCTACTAGCCCAGGAGAGACAATTCGTCCACCTGCAAAGGTCCGCTTTTGGTAAGGAGGAGGCATCATGGCTCGACGGGTCTATCAGCATCGAGACCTGGCAAAGTAGATGAGAATGTTAGCCTAGGGACAGATGGACGGTCCGACTCGTCAGTCGGCTGAACAGCTGGCTAAACCGGGAGGCGGCGGAGGTCGACTTCTACCTCACCCAATTTTTAACAGGGCATGGTCTGTTCTGCTCCTACCTCGCAAAAATGAGGAAGGTTGAAGACGGTAAATGCTTCTATGGCGACTCAACCTTAGACGACGCCCACCACACGTTCTTCATATGTGAACGGTGGAGCGCCGAACGATTTGCTTTGCAGCATGAGCTCGGAGACATGTCGCCGGACAACATTGTCGAGAAAGAGCTGCGAGGGCAGAAGAAGTGGAACAGGGATGTCTGTTACGTGAGGGCAATCTTACATAAGGAGATGGGCGGCCAATAGACGTGCCACCAACGTTGCACCAGGTTCCTGCCACGTAGAGCCAAATTGTGGGCATCATGATGAAGTGACGCCAACATGAATTAATCTCACATGACGGTGCCTGGATGGTTTCACTATGCCACTAGAATGTATATGAGTTTAATCTGTAGTAACTATTCCAACGATGAGCCCGACACTTCAGGGACTTTAACGGGGTCCCAAATGGTAAAGGGTTCCTCTGGAGTCCCTGGGTATTTGCATAAAGTTTGGAATCGTAAGATCATCAAAAAAAATTATCGTTATTATTATTATCGTTAATATCGTATTTCTCGCTATTATCGTTATTATTATTAATATTATTATCGTCAATATCGTTATTATTATCATCGTTATTATCGTAATTATCGTTATTTTCATTATTATTGTTAATAATATTATCGTCATTATCGTTATTATTAATATCGTTATTATCGTTATTATTGTTAGTATTGTTATTACTATTATTATTATTATTATTATTATCGTTATTAACGTTAATATTGCTATTATTATTTTTATTATTAACGTAATTATACTTATTAATATTAATATTCTTATCGAAATATCGTTATTATCGCTATTATTACTATAATTTTTGTCGCTAATATCCTTATTATTATTCTCGTCATTATCGTTATAGTCGTTTTTATAGTTATTATCATTATTATTGTTATTAATCTTATAATTATTATTATCGTTATTATCTTTATTATCGATATTATCGTTATTATCTTTATTATCGATATTATCGTTATTATTGCTATTATTATTATTATTATTATCAATATTATCGTTAATATTGATATTATTATTAACGATATTATCATTATTATGTTTTTCGATTTTATCGTTATTATCGGTATTATCATTATTACGGTTATTATGATTATTGTTATTATCGTTATTATCGGTATTATCGTTAATACCGTTACTATCTTTATAATTATTAATATTATTATCGTTATTATCGTAATTATCGTTATTATTATTATTAATATTATCATTATTATCGTTAATAATATTACCGTTATTATCTTTATTGTCGTTATTATTGTTATTATTACTATCACTATTATCGTTATTATAGTTTTTAACATTATTATCGCTTTTATTATTATCGTTATTATCGTAATTATCTTTATTTTCGTTATTATTATTATTATTACTGTCATTATCGTTATTATTTTTATTATTATTATCGATATCATCTTTATTATCTTTATTTTTGATATTATTATTATTATTATTATTATCGATATTATCGACATTATCGTTATTATCATTATTATTATTATCGTTATTATCGTTATCATCGTTAATATTTTTATTGTTGTTATTATTACTATTATTATTATCGTTATTAACGTTAATATCGTTATTATTATAGTAATTATTATTATTATTATTGTCGTGATTATCTTCAATATCTTTATTATCGTTATTATCCTTATTATCGTTATTAATATTTTTCTTTCCGTCCTTATACTTATTATTATTAATTTTATTATCGTAGTTATCGTTATTATTGTCATTATCGTTATTGTCTTTATTATTGTTATTATTATTATTTTTTTTAAAGTCATTATCGTTTTTATTATTATCGTTATTATCGTTAATATTATTATTATAATTCTTTTCGTTATCATCGTTATTATTATAATCGTCATTATCGTTAATATCGATGTTATTTTTATTATAATTACTATCATTATAGTTATTATCGTTATTATCGTTATTATTATTATTATAATTCTTTTCGTTATCATCGTCATTATTATAATCGTTATTATCGTTTATATCGATATTATTGTTATTATTATTTTATTTTTATCGATATTATAGTTAATACTGTTATTATTATTATCGTTATTATCGTTCTTATTGTTATTATTGATATTACTATTATCATTAAAATTGTTAATATTATAATCGATATCATCGGTAAAATCGTTATTATTATTATCGCTATTATCGTTATTATCATTCTTATTGTAATTATTGTTATTAATATTTTCGTTAATATAGTTATTATTGTTATTTTTATTACAGTTACTATCTTTATTATTGCTATTATTATTATTATTTTTATCGTCATTATCGTTAATATTGTTATCGTTATTATCGATATTATCGTTATTATTATTACCATTATTGTTATTATCGTTATTATTGATATTATTGTTGTTATTATAGATATTATTATCGTTATTATCGTTTTTATCGATATTATAGCTAATATTATTATTGTTACTATTATAGTCGTTATTATCTTTTTAATCGTTATTATCGTTATTATTTTGTCGTTAATTTCGTTATTATCGTTATTATAATTATCGTTATTATCGTTATTATCGTTATTATTATTATTATTACTATTATTATTATCGTTATTATTTTTATTAACGTTACTGTCGATATTATAATTATCGTTATTACTATTATTATTACCGCCAATATCCTCATTATTAATATCGTTATTATAGATAGTATCGTTATTATCGTTATTATTGTTATTACTATTATTATTATTAATATCGTTATTATTGTTTTTATTATTATCTTTATTATCGTTATTAAGGTTATTATTTTTATTATTATTATCTTTATTATCTTTATTATTGTTATTTTCAATATCGTTATTATCGTTATTATCACTATTATTATTATTTTTACCGTCATTGTCGTTTCTATTATTATCGTTATTATCAATATTATCGATATTTTCGTTAATATTGCTATTATTATGATATTTATTATCGTTATTAAAATTATTATTATTTTTATCGTTAGTATTCTTATTATTATTATCGTTATTATCGTTATTATTACTATTATTATTACCGTTATTATCGTTATTATCCTTGTTATCGTTATTGACGTTATTATTTTTATTATTATTATCTTTATTATCGTTATTATTCTTAATTTCAATATCGTTATAATCGTTATTATTGCTATTGATATGATAATTACTATCCATATATAATTATTATCATTATTACCGTTAATATTCATATTATTATTATCGTTTTTATCATTGTTATTATTTTTATCATTATCATTATTATCGTTTTTATTATTATTATTATTATCGTCATTATCGTTATAATTATATTCCTAATTATGGTAATTATAGTTATTATCGGTATGATTGTTATTAATGTTATTTTTATTACTATTATAGCTTTTATCGTTATTATCGTTATTATTATTATTATAATCTTCGTTATTATCGTTTATATTATTATCGTTATTATATTTATTACCTTGATTATTGTTAATATTGATATTATTACTACTGTTATTATTGTTATTATCTTTATTATCATTATTATTATTATTATTATCGGTATTATCGTTATTATGAATATCGTAATTATCTTTATTATTGGTATTATCGTTATTATCGCCATTTCCTTTATTATAATTAATATTAATATTAATGTTAATATCGTTATTATTATAATAGTTATAATCGTTATTATTGTTATTATTGTTATTATTACTACTATTATTATCGTTATTATCGATATTAAAGTTATTATCGTTTTTATTACAGCTATTAGCGTAATTATCGTTATTATCGTTATTATAATTATTATAAATGTCATTATCGTTATTATTATTATCGTTATTATCGTTATTATCATTATTATTAATATAATCGGCATTATTATTATTATAATTATCATTATCATTATTATTGTTACTATCGATATTATTATTATTATTATTATTATAGTTATTTTCATTGTTATGATTATCGATATTATCGTAAATATAGTTATTATTATTATCGATAATATCGTTATTATTGTTATTATTATTATCGTTAAAATCGTTTTTATCGTTATTATTGATATTACTGTTATTATGACTACTATTATTATCGTTATTATCATTATTATAGTTATTAATCTTAATAATGTTATTATTACTTCTATTATAATCGTTATTAACGTTATTATCGCTATTATTGTTATTATTGTTAATATTAATATAGTTCTTATCACTATAATCGTTATTATCGTTATTATCGTTATTAATATTATCTTTAGAATCTTTAATACCGTCATTATTTTTATTAATACCATTATTATTATTGTTATAATCGTTATTATCGTTATTATCATTATTATCGTTATTATCGTTATTATGGTTATTATTATTATCGTTATTACCGTTATTATTGTTATTATTGCTATTATTATTATTATTATTATGAATATTATCAATAGTAATTTTATTATTATTATCGATATTATCGTTAATATCCTTATTATTATTATCGTTAACATTCTTATTCTTGTTAGTATTGTTATTATTATTTTCGTTATTAACGGTAATATCGTTGTTATCCTTATTATTATTATTATTATTATTATTGTTGTTATTATTATTATTATTGTCGTTATTATCTTTATTATCGTTCTCATTATTATCATTATTATGGTTATTATCGTTATTATCGCTATTATCGTTAATATTATTATTATTTTTTGATATTATCATTATTAGCGTTGTTATGGATATTATTGTTTTTACGTTATTATCTTTACTACTTTTATCGCTATTATTAATCTTTAATATTATAATAATTATTATCGTTATTTTCCATATTATTTTTATTATTTTTATTGTTATTATCGTTAATATTGTTATTATTATTATCGATATTAACGTTAATAACATTAATATTGTTATCGTTAATATAGTTACTATCGTTATTACTATTATTAATATTGCCATTATTAACGTTATTATCGTTATTATCATTATTATTATTATTATCATTATTATTATTATTTTGGTCATTATCGTTATTATCGTACTTAATATTACATTTATTGTCGTTATTATCCTCATTATTGTCTTTAATATTAATATATTATCGTTCTAATCATTCTTATCCTTATTATCGATATTATTATTATTATTAATACCGTTATTGTCGTAATTATCGTTATTATAGCTATAATTATTATTATTAATATCGTTATTATCGATATTATTGTTAATATTATAATAGATATTATCATTAATATCGTTATTGACGTAATTATCATTATGATCGTTATTATCATGAAGAACGTTATTATCGATATTATTATTATTATTGTTAACGTTATTTTCGTTATTATTGTTATTATCGATACTATTGCTATTATTATTTTTGTTGTCATCGTTATTATCCTCATTGTTATTATTATTATTATTATTATTTTTAATTTTATTTTCGTTGTTATCGTTAATTTTATTATTATTATTATCGTTATTAAGGCTATTATCGTTGTTATTGTTCTCATTATAATTGTTATTATTGTTATAATTGTTGTTATTATTATAATTATTATTGTTATTATCATTATTATCGTTTTTATCGTTAATATCGTTATTTCGGTAATTTCGTTATTACCTTTGTTAATAGTATTATTATTATCCTTGTTATCGTTATTATCCATATTTTTATTATTATTAATATTACTGTTATTGTTTTTATCGTTGTTATCATTATTATTCTTATTATTATTGTTATTATCGTTATTTGTGTTATTATTATTTCCTTTATCGCCATTACCTTTATTATCGTTTATATGGTTAATATTGTTTTTAGCTTTATCATTATTACTATTATTATTATCTTTAATATCGTTATTATCGTTATTATTTTTATAATTATTGTTGCATTATCGTTATTGTAGCTACTATTACTTTTATTATTATCGTTTTTATCGTTAGTATTATTATTATTATTATTATTGTTATTATTATTGTCGTTATTATCGTAATTATTGCTATTGTTATTATTATTATCATCAATAATACCGTTAATATTGTCATCATTATTATCGATAATATCGTTATTATTGTTATTATTATTATCGTTATTATCGTTATTATTATTATCGTTATTATCGTTATCATCGTTATATTTTATACTTTTTTTATACTACTATTGTCGTTAATATCGTTATTTTTATTACTTTTATTATCTTTATTATCGTTATTATTTTATCGTTATTATCGCAATTATCGCTATTGTTATTAATGCGATCTTTATTATTATCATTATTATCGTTATTATCGTTATTTTCCATAATACTATTATTATAATTATTACCGATATAATCGTTATTATCGTTATTATTTATAATATTATTATTGTTATTATCGCTATTATCCATATTAATATTTTTAAATATTATCGATCTTATCGTTGATATTGTTATTCTAGTTATCGATATTATCCTTATTTTCGTTATTATTATTATCTTTAATTTCGATATTATTGTAATTATTCTTATTATTGTTATTATTACTACTTTTATTACTCTTATTATCCTAATTATCATATATTATTAGTATTAATATTATTTTTTTTGTCGTTATTATCGTTTTTATTGTTATTATTATCATAATTATCGTTATTATTGTAATTATCGGTTTTATCTTAATTAATTTTATTGATATTATTATCGTTATTATCGTTATTATCGTTATTATCATTATTATTGTTATTATTATTATCGCTATTATCTATAATAAAGTTATTATCCGTATTATTATTATTAATATTATCGTTATTCTCCTTAATAACGTTATTATCGTACTTAATATTATGTTTATTGTCGTCATTATCTTTATTATTGTTATTAATGTTCATCTATTATCGTTCTAATCGTTGTTGTCCTTATTATCGATATTATTAATATTATTAATATCGTTATTGTCGTAATTATCGTTATTATTGTTATTATTATTATTATTAATATCGTTATTATCGATTGTATTGTTAATATTTTAATAGATATTATCGATATTATCTTTATTATTGTTATTATCATTATTATCGTTATTACTGTTATTATTGTTATAATTATTATCGTTATTATCGTGTATAACGTTATTATCGTTATTATTATTATTATTATTAACGTTATTTTCGTTATTATTGTTATTATTGTTATTATTGTTATTATTATTTTTATTATTATTATTATTTTCGATATTATCGTTATTATCCTTATTATTGTTGTTAATATTATTATTAATATTATCGTTTTATCGTTATTATTGCTACTATTATTTAATTATTTACATAATTATCTTTATTAATTTTATTATTATTATCGTTATTGCCGTTATTTTCGTTATAATCGTTATTATTATTACTATTATTATCATCATTATCGTTATTTTGCTATTATTATTTCAATTATTATCGTTATTATTATTATTATAGTTATTACCCTAATTATTGTTATTATTATTATCGTTCGTATTGTAATTATTATTATCGATATTATCGATATTATCATTGTAATTACTATTGTTATTATCGTTGTTATCGTTAATATTGCTTTCATCTTTATTATTATTATCATTATTATCGTTATTATATTTATTATCTTTATTATCGTTCTTATCATTGTAATCGTTATTATCGTTATTATTGTTATTATTATTATTATCGTAATTATCGTTGTTATCGTTATTATTATTATTATTTTTATTTTCCATATTATCTTTATTATCTTTATTATGATTAATATTATTATTGTTGTTATCGTTATTATATTTATTATTTTTATTATTACCGTTCATATTTTTATTATTATTATCATCATTATCGATATTATCGTTATTATTATTATTATTATTATCGATATAATCGTTATCATGTTTATTATTATTAACGATATTATCATAAATATCGTTTATTATTATCAATATTATTTTCGCTATTATTGTATTTATCGTTATTATGTTTATTATATCGACATTATCATTATTATTATTATCATTATTATCTTTTTAAGAGTTATTATCTTTACTATTATTACTATTATTATAGTGATTATCGTTATTATTGTTAATATTATTATCATTTTTATCGTTAATATCTTTGTTACTATAATCGTTATTATCGTTATTATAGATGTTATTGTTAATATTGATATTAATACCACAACTGTAATCGTTATTACCGTCAATAATGTTATTATTATTAATTATACTATTAATATTACTATTGTCGTTATTATTATAATTATTTTTTCGTTATTATTGTAATTGAAGATATTATCGTTATTTTTATTATAATTATTATCGTTATTATCGTTATTATTAATACTGTTATTTTCGTAATTATCGATATTATCGTTATTATTATGATTATTACCGTCATTATCGTTATTATAATTGTCGTTATTATCGCTATTATCGTTATTATTATAATTATTTTTTCGTTATTATTGTAATTATAGTTATTATCGTTACTTTTATTATAATTATAATCGTTATTATCGTTATTATTAATACTGTTATTTTCGTAATTATCGATATTATCCTTATTATTATGATTATTACCGTCATTATCATTATTACAATTGTCGTTAGTATCGCTATTATCGTTATTATTATAATTATTTTTTCGTTATTATTGTAATTATAGTTATTATCGTTACTTTTATTATAATTATAATCGTTATTATCGTTATTATTAATACTGTTATTTTCGTAACTATCGATATTATCGTTATTATTATTATTATTACCGTCATTATCATTATTATAATTTTCGTTATTATCGTTTTATTGTCATTATTATCATTATTATTATCGATATTTTTGTTAATATTGTTGTCATTATTATCGATATTATCGTTGTCAAAGTTATTATAGTTATTATTATTATTATTATTATTATTGTCGTTATTATCGTTATTATGGTTATTATTATTATTATTATTATTATTATTGTCGTTATTATTTTCTTTATCGTTATTATTTTTTTTATCGTTATTATCGGTATTTTTATTATTATCGTTATTATCGTTATTATTGTTATTATTATTATCATTATACTCGTTAACATCGTTTTTATCTTTATTATAATTAATATTGTTATCTTTAATATTGTTATTATCTTTATTGTTATTATTATTATTATCATTATTATCGTTTTTGACGTTAATATCGTTATTACCTTATTATTATTTTTATTATTACCGTCATTATCGTTATTATTGTGTCTATAGTCATTATTATTATTACTGTAATCGTTATTATCGTATCTATATTGTCGTACTTATTGTTATTATCATTATTATCGTTAATATCGCTATTATCGTCTTTATTGATATCATTATTATCGTTGCTATCGTCATGATTATAATCGTTATTAACGTTATTGTCGTTATTATCGTCTTTATCGTAATTATTATTATCGATAATATCCTTGACAACGTTATTATTACTATTATAATTGCCGTTATTAACGTTTTTATCGTTATGTTCGATCTTAGCGTTATAATCCTTATTATCGATTATATTTTTTATAATTATCGTTATTATCGTTGTCATCGATATTATTGTTAATATTATTATATTTCTTGTCGTTATTACCGTTATTATTGTTATTATTATAATCGGGATTATATTTATTATCGATATTATTGTTTTTAATATTATTATTATTATTGTTATTATCGTTATTATTGTTATTATTATTATTATTATTATTATTGTCGATATAATCGGAAATATCGTTGTTGATATTATTATTATTATTATTATTATTATATTTCTTATCGGTATTATATTTAATATCGTCATTATCGGTATAATCGTTATTATCAATCTTTTTAATATTATTATTAACGTTATTAACGTAATGAACGTTAATAATTTTATTATTAATATCGTTATTATCGTTAAATTCGTTGTTAACTTTATTATTATTATTACTATTACCGTTAGTATAGTTATTATCGTAACTGTTATCATTACGATTGTTGTTATCATCGATATTATTATTATCTTTATTATCTATATTATCCGCATTATTGCTATTATTATTATTGATATTATCGTTGTTATTGTTATTATTATGATTATTACTATCGTTATTATCATTAATATCGTTATTATCGTTATTATCGTATTTTTCATTTATATTATTATTAATATTGTCGATTTTATCGTTAATATGATTATCGTTATTGTCCTTATTATCTCTATTATTGTTATTGTTACTACTTTTATTATTCTTATTATTGTTATTAACGTTATTATCGTTATTATTAATATCGTTATTATCGTTATTATCGTTATCATCTTTTTTATTATTGTTATTACCGTTATTATCGTTTTTATTATTATAGTTATTATCGTTATTATCGCCACTATCGTTATTAGTGTTATTAATATTTTTATTTTTATTATCGTTATTATCTTTATTGTCGATATTATCGTTATTATTATTTTTTATATTATTAATATCGTCGATATTATCGTTATTATTATTATTACTATTGTCGATGTTATCATTAACATTGTTTTCGTAATAATCGTTATTATCGTTATTATTGTTAGTATTGTTAACATTAACACAATTACAATCGTTACTATACTAATTATCGTTATTATTATTATTATTATTATTATTATTATCGTTATTATCGTTATTATCGTTATTATTATTCTTACTATTGACGTTACTAACGTTTTTCCCGTTAGTATCGTTATTATCGCTATTATCGTTATTAATGTTATTATTATTATCATTATTATCGTTATTATCGTTATTATAATTATTATTATTATTATCGCTATTATCGTTATTATCGTTATTATCATTATAATGATTATCGTTATTATCGTTATTATTGGTATTATCGTTAATATCGTTATTATCTTTATTATTATTAATATTATTAACGTCATAATCGTAATTCTCGTCCTTATTATAATTAATATTGCCGTTATTATCGTTAATATTATTATCGTTGTTATCTTTATTGTCGTTATTATTGTTATTTTTACTACTATTATTATCGTTATTATCGTTATTAACGTTTTTATCTTTCTCATTATTATTATTATTATCGTTATTATCATTAATATTGTTAATATTATTATCGATATTATCGTTATTATGGTTATTATTATTATTGTTATTATCGTTAATATTGTTATAATCGCTATTATTATTATTATTATTATCGTTATTATCGTTATCATTATTATCATTATTGTTATTATCATTATTATCGTTATTATTGTTATTATCATTATCGATATTATCGTTATTATTGTTATTATGGTTATTATCGTTAATATCGTTATTATTTTTATTATTATCAATATTATTATCGTTATAATCGTAATTATCGTAATTATTATTACTAATATTGTCATCATTATCGTTAATATTATTATCCTTTTTTTCTTTATTATCGTTATTATTGTTATTATTATTACTATTATTTTCGCTATTATTGTTATTATCGTTATTACTTTTATTATTACCGTCATTATCGTTATTATTAATATTGTTATTATGGATATTATATTTATTGTCGATAATATTGCTAATACCTTTATTATTATTATTGTCGTTATTATTGTTATTTTCGTTATTATTTTTATTACTATTATTATTATTATTATCGTTCTTATCGTTACTACCGTTATCATTGTTATTATTACAATTATTATTACCGTTATTATCGTTATTATCCTTGTTATCGTTATTGACGTTATTATTTTTATTATTATTATCTTTATTATCGTTATTATTCTTAATTTCAATATCGTTATAATCGTTATTATTTCTATTAATATGATAATTACTATCCATATTTAATTATTATCATTATTACCGTTAATATTCTTATTATTATTATCGTTTTTATCATTGTTATTATTATTATTATTATCGTTATTATCATTATTGTCTTTATTATTATTATCTCTATTATCGTTATTTACGTTATTATTATTATCGTTATTATCGTAATAGTTGTTATTATCGTTTATATTAATATTATTTTCATCGGCATTATCGTTATTATTATAATCGTTATTATCGATATTATCGTTATTATCGTTATTATTGTTATTAATGTTACTATTTTTTACGTTATTATCATTGTTATTGCAATTATGATTATCGTTAATATTATTATGACATTTATTCGTTATTATTGTTATTATTATTATCGTTATCATAGTTATCATCTTTTCTTTCGTCATTATTATTATTATTACTTATATTATTATCGTTGTTATCGCAACAATTGTTAATAATATTTTCGTTAATATGGTTATTATTATTTTTCTATTATCGTTACTATCGTTATTATCGTTATTATTATTATTATTATTAACGTTATTATCGTTATTATCGTTATTAATGTTATTGTAATTATTTTTAATATCGTTCTTATCAGTATTATCGTTATTATTATAATCGTTATTATCATAATTTTCGATAGTATTGATACTAATATTATTATTGATATTATTAATATCGTTATTATAGTTATTATCTTTATTATTATTATTATTAGTGTTATTACGGTTTTTAATATCTTTATTATCGTTGTTAACGTTATAAGTGTTATCGTTATTATCGTTAACCACGTTATATTACTATTATTATTATTATTATTATTATTATTATTATTATTATTATTATTTTTATTATTATCGTCATTATCGCTATTATTGTCATTATTAATAACGTTATTGTCTCTATTAACGTTATTACCGTTCTTCTTACTTTTTTTATTCATTATTATCGATATAATCGTTAATATCGTTATTATTGTTATTATTATTATCATTGTTGTCGTTGATATGGTCATTACCTTTTTTTATTGATACTATCGTTATTATTGTTATCGTTTTTGTAGTTATTATCATTATTATTCATATTAGTGCTTTTATTACTGATATTATTACCGTTATTATCGTTATTATCGTTATAATATTTAATATTATCTTTATTATCGTAATTATTATCTTTATTGTTGTTATTAACGTTATTATTGTTTTTACTTTTTATTATTATTATCTTTATTATCATTATTATCGTTATTTCTTTATTATCGTTATTGTTATTATTATTACCATCGTTTTTATCGTTATTATTATTATCGTTATTATCCATCTTATCTTTATTATCGTTATTATTATTGTTATTAATGACGTTATTATCTTTATTATCGTTCTTATCTTTATTATTATTTTTAGTATTGTCGTAATTAACGTTATTATCATTATTATTATATCATTATTATTCTTATTACCGTTATTATTGTTTTTATTATAATTATTATAAGTATTATTATTATTGTTGTTATCATTATAATCGTTTTTATCGTTATTATCGTATTAATACTATCGTTGTTATCATTATTACCGTTAATATCGTTGTTATCTTTATTATTATTATCGACATTGCCGTTATTATCGTTATTATTATTACAGTTACCGTCATTAACGTTCTTATCATTATCTTTTTCATTATTATTATTATTATTTACGTTATAATCTTAATTATCCGTATTATTATTATTACTATTGTCGTTATTATCATTATTATCGTTATTATTCTTTTTATTGTTATTATTATTATCGTTATTATCGTTAATATTATTTTTATTATTACCGTCATTATTGATATTATCGTTATTTTTTTTATTATTATTATTATTATTATTATAATTATTATTATTATTATCGTTATTATCGTTAATGTTATTATTTTTAACGATATTATTGTTGGTATGGTTAATATTGTTAGCGATATTATTCATATCATTATTATAGGTATCATTGTTATCATTACAGCTATTTTTGCCTTATTATACTTATTATTGTTAATATTATTATTATTATTAGTTGTATTATTATTATCGTTATTATTTCTATTATTATTGTCGTTATTATTGTTGTTATTGTTATCGTTATTTTCGTTATCATCATTATTAATGTCACTATTGTATTTATTATCTTTATTATTATATGGTCATTTTTATTATTATTATTATTATTACCATTATTATTATTATGATTATTATTATTGTTATTATCGTTACTATTATTATGATTATTATCGTTAATAACGTTTTAATATTATTATTGTTATTATTGTTATTATCGTTATTGTTGGTATTATTACAATCGATATTATCTCGATTATCGCCATAATTTTTATCATAGTTATCGTTATTATCGCTATTATTGTCATTTTGTGTTACTATTACTACTCTTATTATTGTTATTATTGTTATTAAAGTTATTATTATTATTATCGTCATTAATGTTATTATTGGCATTGTCCTTATTACTATTATTATTCGTAACCTTCTTGTCGTTATTATCGATATTATTATTATTACTAATAACGTTATTATCGTAATTATTATTATCGTGAGTATCATTATTTACTTTATTATTGTTATTATTGTTATTATTTCTACTATTCTTACGGTTACTAACATGTATATCGTATTTATTCTTATTATTATTATTAATTTCATTATCGTTAATATCATTATTATCGTTATTATCGTTATTATCGTTATTATCGTCATTATTGTTTTTATTATTATTTTGATATTAATATCGTTATTATCGTTATTATTATTATTATTATAATGGATATTATCTTTTTATCGTTATTATTCTTATAATTATCGTCATTATCGTTATTATCGTTATTATCTCTTTTATTATTATTATTAATAACGATATAATCGCTATAATCGTTAATTTTATTATTACTATTGTTGTTATTATCATTATTATCGTTATTATCGTTATTATTATTATTTTTTTTATTATTATTATCGTAATAATCGTTATTATTGTTACTGTCGGTATTATTATTATTACTGTAATCGTTATAATCGTATTAATATTATCGTTATTATCGTTATTATTGTTATTATCGTTATTATCTGTAATTTCGTCATTATCTTTATTATTATTATTATTAATATCCTTGTTATCGTTATTATCATTTTTTTCGTTATTAATAATATTGCTGGTATCGTTTTTATCGTTGTTATCATTTTTATTCTTGATATTATTAGAGTTATTATCGGTATTATCGTTATTATCGTTTTATCGTTATTATCGTTTTATCGTTAATAAAGTTATCATTATTATTAACAATATCGTTATTATTGGTATTATTGTTATCATTACAAATATTATTATCGTTATTATACTAATTAACGTTATTATTATTAATATTATTCGCATTATTATAATTATCGTTATTATTTTTATTATTATTGTCGTTATTTCGGTTATTTTGTTATCGTTATATCGTTATTATCGTTATTATTGTCATTATTGTAATTATTACAAGTATTATTATCGCTTTATCGTTAATGTTGTTATTATTAATATCGACATTATCGTAATTATCTTTATTATTATCAATGTTATGTCGTTATTATTGTGTTTATCGTTACTATTATTATTAATAAAGTCGTTATTATCGTTAATATTATTACCGTTATTGTCTTTAATATCGTTATTATTTTTATTATTACTACTATTATTATCGTTATTATCGTTATTTACGTAATTAACGTTATTATCGTAATTATCGTAATTATCGTTGTTGTTATTATTATTATTATCGTCATTATCGTTGCTATTATTATTGCTAGTATCGTTATTATCGTTATTATTATTATTATTATTAACGTAATTATCGTTATTACCGTTATTATAATTATTATTATTATCGTGATATCGTTATTATTATTATCGTTATTTTCGCTACAGTCGCTATTATTATTATTACTATTTACTTTATTATCGTTATTTTTATTACCGTTAATATCGTTATTATTCTTATTTTTCCTACTATTATTATTATCATTATTATCATTATTATTGCTATGATTATTATCGTTATTAACGTAATTAACGTTAATAATTATATTATTATTTTCGTCATTTTCGTCATTATCGTTATTGTCGTTTTTATTATTATTATTATTATCGTTATGATCGTTATTATTGTTTCTTTCGATATTATTATTATTATTATTATCGTTATTATTGTTATTATTATTATGGTTTTTATGGTTATTTCCGTTTTAATTGTCGTTACTATTATTATTATTATTAACGTTATTATCGTTATTATTAATATTTTTTTTGGTTATAAATGTAATTATAATTATTAATTATATTATTATTTTCGTTCTTGTGGTTATTATCATTATAATCGTTTTTATTATTATTATTATTTTCTTCATTATCTTTATTAATATTGAAGTTAATGTCGATATTATTCTTCTTATTAATTTAATTATTATCATTATTATTATTATTATCATTATTTTTATAACTACCGTTTTATCGTTATTAATGTTATTAATAATATTGTTATTATCGCTTATATCGTTATTATTATTATTATTATTATTATTTTCGTTATTATCATTAATATTTTTATTAATGTTATTATTAATATCATTCTTACAGTTATAATCCTTATTATCGATATAATTGGCATTATTATTATTGTAATTTTCGTTGTTTTCGATATTATTGTTATTATTAATATCGTATTTATCGTAATTATCATTATTATATTTATAATTGTTTCTATTCTTATCAATATTATCGTTATTATTGTTATTATTGTTATTATTATAACTATTATTATCGTTATTATAATTATTATTGTTATTATTATTTTCCTTTTTATTGGTACAATTAATATCGTTATTATTCTTATTATAGTTATTATTGTTATTAATATTATTATTATTATCGTTATTATCGTTATTATTGTTCTTATTATTATCGATAATATAGTCATAATCGTTATTATTGTTATCTTTGTTATCGCTATTATCTTTATTATCTTTATTATTATTATCGTAATTGAAGTCCTTATTGTTATTATTTTTATTATTGTCATTATTGTTCTTATTATTATTATTATCATTATTATCTTCTTTCTTGTTATTATTATTAACATTATTATGATTATTACCGTTATTAACCTTAGTAGCGGAAAATCACTATTTTGTTATTAGTGTTATTATTTCTGATATTATTACCTTTATTATCGTTATTATCGTTATTATAATTATTGTTAATATTAGTTTTATTAAAATTATAGTTATTATCGCTATTATGGAAATTATAATTATTATTATTATTTTCATTATTATCGTTCTTATCGTTATAATCATTATTATATTTATTATCGTCATTATCATTATTATAGTTATTTCTTTATTATTATTATCGTCATAACCATTATTGTCGTTATTATCGACATTATTATTATTATTATTATTATCGATATTAACGTAATTATAGTTATTAACGTTTTAATTATTATTATTATTATTGAGATTATCGTCATTATCGTGTTTATCGAAATAATTATTATTATTATTATCGGTATTATCGTTATTATTGTTATTATCGATATTATTATTATTATTCTTGTCGCTATTATCGTTATTAATTATATTATTGATATTTATATTATTTTTATTACCATTATTATCGTTATTATTATTAACGTTTTTATCGTTATTACCGTTGTTATTATTATTATTATTATTACTATTTTCATTAATATCGTTATTATTGTTATTATCGACATTATTATTATTATTATCGCTATCATCTTAGATATCATTATTAGCATTATAATTATTATTAGCGTTATTATTGTTATTATTGTTATCGTTATTAACGTTATTTCTATAGTTATTGTTATTATTATTATCGTTATTATCGTTGTTATCTATAATATCGTTATTATTACTAATCTTGTTACTGTTATTATTGTTAATATCGTTATTACTATTATTATTATTATCTTTATTATCGTTATTATTATTATCATTATTGTAGTCATTAACAATATTATTGTTATTATTATTTTCGTTATAAATGTTATTATCGTTATTACCGTGATAATTGTTATTATTATTATCTTTATTACCGTTACTATTCTTATTATTATTATCTATATTTTCATCATTATTATTATCGATATTATTGTTATTATTATTATCTTTATTATTGTTACAGTTATTATCATTTATATGGTTATTATCTTTATTATTTTCGTTATTATCGTTATTATCGTTAATTTTATTATTATTATTATCTTTATTATCTTTATTATCTTTATTATCTTTCTCATTATTTGTATAATTGTCGTTATTATCTATCTTATTATTATTAATATTATCGCTATTTTAGTTATTTCTGTTTATACAGTAAAAATCATTATTTTTGTAATTATTGTTATTATTATCATTATTACAACCGTTATCATCGTTAATATCGTTATTATTGATATTATAGACATTATTATTTTTATAATTTTGTGTTATTTTCAGTGATATCGTTATTTTCGTTATTATTATTATTATCGTTATTATCGTTATTATTATTATTATCGTTATTATCGTTTTTATCGTCATTATTGTTATTATTGTTATAGTGCTAATATAATTATTGTTATTATCGTTATTAAAACTTTAATTATTACTGTTATTTTTTATATTATCTTTTTTTATCGATATTATCATCATTATCGTAATTAATTTTATTATTTTTATCGATATAATCGTTAATATTGATATTATTGTAATCGTTAATATCGTTATTATTGTTATTATCATTATTATTCCGATTATTATAATTGTTATTATCGTTACTAATATTATTTTTATTATTGTTATTATTGATAATATCGTTATGATCGATTTTTTCTTCATTATCGTGATTATAGTTATTACTATTATCGTTATTGTCGATATTACCTTATTATTTCAGTTATTATCGATATGATGGTTATTATTTCCGTTATTATCATTATTATTATGGTTATTGTAATTATTGTAATTATTTCTATTTTTACTGTAGTTATTATTGATGTTATCGTTATTATTGCTATTATTAATATTGCTATTATCGTTATTAATATGATTAATATTATATTTATTAATGTTATTAACGTTATGACCGATATTACCGTCATTATAATTATTAGTTTTATTATTATCATTATCCTTATTATCGTTATTATTATTATTATTATTATCGCTATTATCGATATTATCGTTGTAATTTCCCTTATTACCGACATGATCATTATTATTTCCGTTATTATCATTATTATCGTTATTATTGTTATTATCGTTATTATCGTGATTATTGTTATTATTATTACCCTTATTATCGTTAGTACCGTTATTATTGTTATAATTATTGTCGTTATTATTGTTTCAAATATTATAATTATTATCCTTATTATCGTTATTAATGTTATTAATATTATTATTACTATCGATATTATTATTTTTATTATTATCGTTATTATCATTATTATCCTTATTAATTTTATTATTTTTATTATTATTATCGTTACTATTATTATTGTCATTAATAATATTATTATTTAATGATTAACATCATTATCGTTATTTTTTTTTATTATTATTATCTTTATTATAGTAATTATCATTATTATCGAAATTATGGTTATAATTATTATTACCGTTAATATCGCTATTATTAATATCGCTCTTACGGATATTATCGTTATAATCGTTATTATTGTTAATACTATATTTATTATTATTATCGTTATTATCATTATTATCGTAATTATTTTTATCTTTGTTATTATTACTATTATTAGTATCGTTATTATCGTTATTCTTCTTCACATTATTATTATTATTGTCCTTTTTGTCTTTAATATCATTATTATAATTATTATTATTTTCGTTAATATTATTATTATTATCGATATTATCGTTTCTTTCGTTTATAATACTATTGTTATTATCGTTGTTATCGATAATATTGTTTTTACCTTTATTAATTATATTGCTATTAACGTTAATATCGTTATTATTAATATCGTTATTAACGTAGTAATCGTTATTATTGTTATTATTATTATTATTATTATCGTCATTATCGTTATTATTATTAACGTTATTATCGTTACTATCGTTATTATTGTTATTACTATTATTATCATAATCATCGGTTTTATCGTTATTATTGCTATTATTAGTTTCGTTATTGTCGTTATTTTCGCTATTATCGTTATAATTGTTATTATTATTATTATTGGTCTTATTATTATCGGCCTTATTATTATTATCATTAACGTTATTATCGTTAATTTTGTTATTATAATTATAGCTATTATAATTATTATCGTTATTATCGAAATATTGATTTTACTATTACCGTTATTATCGTAATTATCATTATTATTAATATCGATATTATTGTTATTATCGTTATTATTGTTATCATTATAGTTATTATCGATAATATCATTATTATCGTTATTATTTTTATTATATTTATTATCGTTATTATTGTTATTATTGTTATTATTAGTATTTTTATTATCTTTATCATCGTTGTTATTGTTATTATTGTTATTAATAGTATTATTATTTTCGATATAATCGTTATTATTGTTATTAATGTTATTATTATTATCGTTATTTTTATAATTATAAACATCGTAATTATCGTTATTATTATTATTATGAATATTGATATTATCGCTATTATCGCTATTATCGTTATTATTATTATTACTGTTATCGTTATAATCGTTATTATCTCTATTATCCTTCTTTTTTTAACATTAATACAACTATTATCGTTATTATCGTAATTTTCGTTATTATTGATATTATTATTTTCGTTGTTATCGTAATTATCGTTATTAATTTTATTATTGTTTTTATCGATATAAATATTTTTGTTATTATAGTTACTATCCTTATTATCGTTGTTATTGTTATTGTTATTAATATTTTTATTATTATCTTAACTAACGATATTATCATAATTATCTTCTTTAATATTATTATAATTATCGTTATAATCGTTATTATTATCATTATCGTTATTATTGTTATTATTATTATATTTATTTTCGTAATTACCGTTATTATTATTATTACTATTATCGTCATTATCGTCATAATCGTTATTATTGATCTTTTCATTATTATTAATATCGCTGTTACCTTTATTATTTATATAATTATATTCGGTATTATCGTTATTATAGTTATTAGTGTTATTATTAATACTATTATTATCGTTATTATTGTTTTTAACGTTATTATTTTTATTATTACTATTGTTAGTATCGGTATTATCGTTATTTTTGTCATTATTATCGTTATAGAAGTTATTATCTTTATTATCGTTTTTATTAATATTATTATAATAATCGTCTATCGTTATTATTGTTTCTATAGAAATGGTTATTATTTTGATTACCGTTATAATCTTTAATACCGACATTACCTTAATTATTATTATTATTATGATTACCGTTATTATCTTTATTATAATTATTATTATTATCGTTATTATCGTTCTTATTATTATCTTGATTATCGTTATTTTTGTTATTAGTACAATTATCCTTATGATCATTATTATCGTTATTATCGATATCATTTTTATTACTATTATCTTCACTCTCGTTAATATCGTTATTATCATACATATTATCATTATTGTTATTATCGTTATTATGGTTATTATTATTAGTATTATAACAGTTATTATAATTTATGTCGTTCTTATCGCTATTATTATTATAATTGTTATCGTTTTTATCGTTAAAATCATAATTATCGTTATTTTTATTTTTATTATTATCGTTATTATCGATATTGTCGTTATTAATATTTTTACTATTTTCATTATTACCATAATTATTATTATCGTTATTATCATGATTATTGTTAACATTATTATCGTTATTATCGTTAATATATTTATTATCCTCACTATTATTATTATTAATATTATAGTTATTATCGTTGTTATCATTATTATTGTTATCATTACTACTATTATTACCGTTATTATCGTCATTATGTTTATTACTATTATTATTATCGGTTATATCGTAATTATCGTTATTATTGTTATTATTTTTAACCTTCCAATCTTTGCTTCGTTTATTAACGTTATTAGTATTATTATTATTACCGTTATTATCGTTACTATCGTTAGTATTGTTATTATTAATACCGTTAATATCGTTATTATTGTTATTATTGTTATTATAGTTATTATTTTTATAATTATTTCATTCGCATTTATCGTTATTTTTGTTATTATTGTTAGTATTATGATTGACATTATCGTTTTTATCGTAATAATTGTTATTATTATTATTATTATCGATATTATTGTTAATACTGATATTGTAAATATCGAGACTATTGTTATTATCGTTATTACTGTTATCGTTATTATCGTTATTGTCTTCATTATTGTTATTGTAATAAAGATATAATAAAGATAAATAAATAATAAAGAAAAATAATAATAATAATTACTATAATAACGATAATAACGATAATAATATTAAGGATAATGACATAATAATAAAAATAATAATAAGGATAATAACCATAATAACGATAATAACGATAATAACTATATTGAAAATAATATCGACAATCATAATGACTATATTAAAGATAATATTGTTAATAATAAGACTAATAATAACAATAATAACGGTAATAGCGATAATAACGATTATAATAATAACAATAATAACGATAATACTAATAGTAAAAATAACAATAATAACGACAATAAAGATTATGACGTTAATAATATTAACGATAATTACGACAATATTATTATTATTAACGACAATTACGGTAATAACGATAATAATAATAACGATATCAACGATAGAATCGATAAAAGTAATAAAAATATTAACGATAATATGGATAATAATAATAATAATAATAACTATAATAACGATAATAACGATAAACTCAATTATAATAATAACGATAATATCGATAACAATAATAATAATAGTATCCATAATAACGATAATAGACACAATAATATTAACGATATTAACGACAATATAGATAATAATAATATTAATATTAACGATAAAATCGACAATAATAAAAATAACAATAATTTTAATAACGATAATAACGAATACATCGATAATAACGATAATAGCTATAATAAAATAACGATAATAACAATAATAATAATAATAATAATATCGATATTTAAGTTAATAACGATAATAATATTAACAATATAAACGATAATATCGAATAATATTTTTTGTCCTAGAGGCATGGTGAAACCATCCCGGTACCGTCATGTGACATTAATTCGGGATGGCGCCACTACATCATTTCCCATTAATTGGACTCTCTCAATTCGGCTGTACGTGGCCAGAACCTTGAGCAACGTTGGCGGCACGTCTATGGGCCGCCCATCTCATTCTTCCATTTTCGTAAGATTGCCCTCACGTAGCAGGCAACCTTGTTCCACTCTTTCTGCCCTCGCAGCATTTTCTCCACAAAGTTTTCCGGCGAGATGTCTCCGAGCTCCTGCTCCAAGGCAAATCGTTCGCCGCTCCAGCGTGTACATATTAAGGATGTGTGGTGGGCGTCGTCGACGGTTGTGACGCCATAGGGATTGTTGCCATCTGCTACTTTCCTCATCTTTGCAAGGTAGGAGCGTAACAGTCCATGCCCTGTCAGGAATTGGATGAGGTAGAAATCTACCTCTCCTGCCTCCCGGTTTATCCAGTTCTCTAGTCTACTGATAAGTCGGGAAGTCCACCTACCCCTAGTTTCTTGCTCCCATCTGCTTTGTCAGGTCTCGATGCTGGTAGACCTGGCGAGCCTTGATGCCTCCTCCTTACCCAAAACGGACCTCTGATGGTGGACGAATTACCTCTCCTGGGCTAGTAGATCTATCGGGATTACCTCCGCGACCACAATCACCGCGGTCTCAGAGACCTTGCGGTAGGAGCACGCGATTCGGATAGCGCCTCTCCTCTGTTCCGCGGCTATGCACTTGCGATATTTCACCTTTCGCAGCGCCTGGGCACATATTTCTGCGCCGTACAGCATCACTGCTTCGGCAGCACGAAACGTTAATCTTCGAAAGCACGGCCGGGGTTCGTTGACATTGTCCATGAGTGTGCTCAACGTGGCAACTACTTTCGCCGCCTTGTCAGCTACCCTTAGTATATGCTCTACGTAAGTGAGTTTGCAATCGAGAATTACTCTTAGGTACCTGACAGGCGGCTTAGTCTGGATCGTCGCGTCTCCTACGGTAAAGCAGCGCAAGGTGATGTGCGCTTCTTCGTTAGTAGCACGATCTCTGTTTTCTGGACTGCTAAGGATAACCCGTTAACTTCCATCCAGGAGATGACTCTGCGCATGACCTGGTTGAGTGGCAGCTGTGGCCCCTCCGTGTCTCTTGTAGTTATGACAACTGCAGTGTCGTCTGCGTACCCAACCAAGAAAGCACCATCAGGGACTGCCATACGAAGGATACCTTCGTAAAACATATTCCAGATATCCAGTCCTAGTATGGATCCCTGAGCTGCCCCCGATATCAAATCCAAGTTTCTTGGACTATCGCCAGTATTGTATTCTAGGAAGCGCTCGATCAGGTAATCCCCGAGTATTCTGACTAGGTACCCCGGAACTCTGAAATTACGTTCGAGCGCTTCCATTGCCAATTCCCAACTGACGAAGTTGAAGGCATTTCTCACGTCTAAGGTGGCCAGCAGACACAAAGGGCGGGAATGGGGATTCCCGCGCTCGGTCATCTTAGCGGCCGTGACAACCTCCTGAACTGCGTGGATGGTGGAGAGGCCGGATCGAAATCCATACTGACGGGCAGCAAGATCCCCCGCTACCCTCACGGCTGCGTGCAGCAGTGGCCTAAGCAGCTTCTCCAGGAGCTTGCCAACCGTATCGAGCATACAGATGGGTCTGTATGAAGAAGCTGCATCTGCCGGACCCTTGCCCTTGCTGATGAGCACAAGCCTCGCTTTCTTCCACGGGGCGGTGAATATGCCCTCCTTGCAGCCAGGGAACAAGCATCGAGATCGCGTCTCTTCGCTCATTGTGCTATACTGCGAAGCCTTATGCACTTCTTACGAAGATCTGCGATCTCGTTCGTCCACCAGTATGCAGGACGCCTCTGCCGTTTCGTGCCCTTCTTTGGCACCGCTATCGCGCAAGCCTTTTGGATGAGCTGCATAGTTGCTGCAGTAATCATCCTGGCTTGTGCTGGTGGCAATTGACTCGCGGATGCATTTTGAAGGGATCTCCATCCTTCTTCAATGACCGAAGACAGCCTCTCTCGATCCATTTTTGCAATGATCCCTGGGGGGTCTTACTAGAGTTGTCACGGCTGGCCTCCTATCGTGTACGTTGAAGAGGATGTCCATCGACGTTCCCGGTATAATCCTAAATTACCCGCCAGCCTGCGACTCTTGCCACAAGTTGTTCGTTGGCAAGAGAAACGTCTGGGATCGTCTCTCTGTAGCCAGGTCTACGGAAGGTTGATGTCGAGCTTATGTTGAGTACTGATAGCTGTAGTCTCGACACCAACTCCATGATTCGTCCTCCTCTGGAGTCCGGCCTGGCCTCCCCCCATTCAAGGGCTTTGGCGTTGAGGTCACCTGCCACGATGAGATCCCCTTGCTTTTCCCGCTGTGCGTCTTCCAGATCGTTCAATTTGGTCTGGAAGTCATCTATCCGGTCGTTCGGGGTGAGGTATACGCTCAAATAAGTCGCCGATTTATGTCTCACCCAAACGTAACTGCGTCCGGATCCTTGATCTGACACATGTATTTGTTGGGGGTTTGGGATCCAGAAGGTCGCGGTGTTCAATTCGTCTGCGTACCATTCTATTCCTGCTCTGTCCTGATACTGTTCGCTTATTAGAGCGATATCAGCTTGCTTTTCCGAGTAGAGCTGGGTTAGAAGGTGGTGCGACGTCCTGCTCCTATTGAGATTACCCTGAAGTACACTCGTCCTGTTTTCCTCTTGTTGGATGTTGCATGGGCCACCTTGAATGTTTTGCAGGCCCTTGATCCTGCCAAGTGCTTTTTAGGTTCAACAACGCTATTGGAGAATAAGAAGCAAGTCGGTTCGCTGACCTTGCAGTCATTGATCTTGTGCCCCGTGCCGCCGCAGAAATAGCAGAACATACTGCGATCAGAGCCATTGCACGTGGCGCTATAGTGACCAAAGTTGAGACAGCGGTAGCATCTCCTCACTTCTGCTCTTCGCCTGACCCTGCAGCTGACGATGTCGACCAGCACTCGGCCGACCTTTAAAAGCTTCGCAGCTGCTTCCTCTTCTAGTCTCACGAGGGCCAGGCGTTGTTGTCTCGCGTTGGGGTTCGTCAATTTAACCTCTAGTTTCCCCGCGTAGCCTGGCAGGGACCTCTTTAGGGCCACCTCGACTTCCACCACCAATGTGTAACAATCGCAGTCCCGTATCTCCAGCGTACCTCTAGGGACGATTTCCGTGATGCAGCTCGTTTCTCCAACTTCTTTCCTCAGGTTTTACGTGAATGAGGAGCTGATATGCACAGTAGTCTTCTTAAGTTCGAGAAGAACCCCTCCAATTCTGGTCTGCCGGAACGATCTAACGTTTACCCCTGTTCCGCTGGTCTTGAAGTGCTGGTGGATGTCTCCGACTACGACTGCATAAGATTTACCTTGCGCAGGTTTCGAGAGGATCGCGTCCGGCCTTGTTCTCTTTCTCGGCCTTTCCTCCGATTTGCTCGATTTCTTTTTCTCCTGCCGTGGGTGTTTCATCACCTTCGTCACTAGTTTGTCCTAATTTCGTCTCTTCTTAACGACCTCCGTCGACTTGGTGGCTTCGGACGTCGTCGTCTCTTGCCATGGTCTTTTGAGGCTTTTTTGAGGCAACTGTGGCTGGCTTGTGGCTACTTTTTTAATTGCGCCAGCATCAGTAAGAAAATTTACCCAAGGGCTCTGTGAAACTCGGGCGAGGGTCCTCGCTCGCTTAATGATCATTCTTCGAGATTCATAAATGAACTCGTGGCTGTCTATGATGTCCTCCATTTCTGGGAGCCCTTGCTCAATAGGGTTGTTAACGTTGAGCTGTCTAGTAATAGCCGCCTTCATTTGGCAAGGAGTACTTTCACTTGAGCGAGGTTCTCACTATCTCCATTTTGTGATGTCCCCATCGCAGGCTGCATAGGTGACGTCAGACCGGAGAACCGCGTGCTATCAACTGTCCTGGCAGCCAATTGCCACTCCTCCAAGTGGCTTTCCTCATATTTTAGCCTTCCTGTCGCCATAGACAAACCGCGGGGCAGGTCGACTACCTGTGGTGCTCTTCCTGTAGCAATATCCAGAGTTGGGGCCAGGTTGCCTACACCAAGCTCCTGGCAGTTGCTGGATGACGACGGTGGGTGGCCTGCCCTAAAACTACCTGACACGGCCGTGGCGTGGGAGTACCTCCCACGGCAGCATTTAACTTTTCCTGTACTATACATCATAAGAAATATAATTATTTGGAGGCTAGCTCCCCAAAGGAGAGGAAGGAAACGGAAGGAAGCTTGATAGTGAGAGAAAGAATAGAAAAACATATAAAAGAAGAACAAAGGTAGTAATAGCCGTACAAGAACATTAACACGCCATTCACACAGTCCCTTTTAGTCGCCTCCTCCGACAAGCAGGGTGCACTATGGGAGTATTCTAACTCCCCCTACTCAAAGGAATTAATAATAATAGTAATAATAATAAAAATAATAATAACGATAATAACAATAATAACAATAATAGAAAAAATAATAAGAAAGATAACAACGATATTAACGATATCAACGATAATAAAACATAACAATAATAACAATAATAATAATAATAACGATACTAACGATAATAGCAGAACAATTTTAACAATAATAACAATAATAACAATAATAATAGTAGTAATAATAATAATAATATCAATAATTGCGATAATAATAATAATAATAATAATAATAATAATAATAATAACAATTATAAAAAATATAATAACGATAATACGAACAATAACGATAATAATGATAATAAAGATAATAATAATAATAATAAAAACAATAATAACGATAATATCAAAAATAATAAGAACAATAATAACGATAAAACAGATAATAACGATAATAATAATTGCAATAATAACGAAAACAACGATAAAAACGATAAAAATAATATCAATAAAATCCAAATTAAGAATAAAAACGATAACAACGATAATTATAACAACAATAATACGATAATAATGATAATAAGGATAATAATAACAATAATGACAACAATAATTATGATAATAACGATAATTTTGATGATATCGATAATAACAATAATAACGATAATAACAATAACAATAATAAAGTAAATAACGATTTTAATGAGAATAACGATAATAATATTCAAAATAATAAGAATAATAAAGATAATAACATTAATAACGATAATGATAGTAGTAATAATAACAATAATAAAAATAATAACGAAAAAAAATGATTTTAACGATAATAATAATAACTATATCAAAGATAGCATCGATAATAACAAAAACAATATAAACAATAATATCGATAATAACGATAATATCGATAATAATAATAAAAATAATAATAATAATAATAATAATAATAATAATAATAATAATAATTATATTAATGATAAGAATAATAAGAGGAAAAAGAATAAGAAGAATAATAAGATTGATAAGAATAATAACAATAAGGAAAATATTAAGAATAATAAGAATAATAAGATTGATAAGAATAATAAGAATGTTAAGTATAATAAGAATAATAATAAGAATAATAAAAGTAATCAGAATAATAATAATAATAATAATAAAAATAAAAATAAGTATAATAGGAATAATAAGAATACTAATAATAAGAATAATAATAAGAATAATAAGAATAATAAGAATCATAAGAACATTAAGGATACTAAGAATAATAAGAATAATAACAATCATAATATTAAAAATAAGAATAAGATGA
>NC_060974.1:90000-100000 GCF_910589235.1 Vespa crabro
TAATAATAAGAATAATAATAAGAACAACAAGAATAATAATAAGAATATTAAGAATTTTAAGAATAATGAGAATGATAATAATAATAATAATAATAATAATAATAATAATAATAATAATAATAATAATAACAGGAATAATAATAACAATAATAATAAGAATAATAAAAATAATAAGAATAATAAGAATAATAAGTATAATAATAAGTATAATAATAAGTATAATAAGAATAATAGGAATAATAAGAACAATAATAAGATTAGTAATAAGAATAATCAGAATAATAAGAACAATAATAAGATTAATAATGAGAATTATACGAATAATAAGAATAATAAGAATAACAATAAGAATAATAAGTATAATAATAAGTATAATAATAAGAATAATCAGATTAATAAGAACAATAATAAGATTAATAATGAGTATTATACGAATAATAAGCATAATAAGAATAATAATAAGAATAATAAGAATAACAATTAGAATAATAAGAATAATAAGAATAGTAAGAATAATAAGAACAATAGAAGATTAATAACATGAATAATAAGAATAATAATAAGAATAATAAGAATAATAATAAGAATAATAAGAACAATAAGAATAATAATAAGAATAATAAGAATAATGAGAATTATAAGAAAAATAAGAACAATAATAAGATTAATAATATGAATAAAAGAATAATAAGAACAATAATAAGATTAATAATTAGAATTATAAGAATAATAAGAATATTAATAATAATAATAATAATAATAATAATAATAATAATAATGAGAATAATAAGAATAGCATGATTAATATGAGTAATAGGAATGATAAAATTAATAATAAGAATTAAACGAATAATAAGAATAATAAGAAAAATAGTAAGAATAATAATAAGAATAATAAGAATTATAAGAAAAATAAGAACAATAATAAGATTAATAATATGAATAAAAGAATAATAAGAACAATAATAAGATTAATAATTAGTATTATAAGAATAATAAGAATAATAATATGAATAATAATACGAATAATTAGAATAATAAGATTAATAATAAGAATAATAAGAACAATAGGAAAAATAATAAGAATATCAAGAATTATAAGAATATTAAGAAGAAAAATAAGAATAATAATATGAATAATAAAAAAAATAGGAATGATAAGATTAATAATAAGAATTACACGATTAATAAGAATAATAAGAATAATAGGAATAATAATAAGAACAATAAGAAAAATAATAAGAATATTAAGAATTATATGAATAATAAGAATAATAATAATAATAATAAGAATAATAGGAATGAAAAGAGTAATAAGATTAATAATAAGAATATTAACAATTATAAGCATAATGAGAATAATAATAATAATAAGAATAATAATAAGAATGATATTAATAATAATATTAATAATAATAATTATAATAATAATAATAATAATAATAATGAGTATAGTAAGAATAATAAGAATATTAATAAGAATAATAAGAGTAATACAAGAATAATCAGAATAATAAGTACAATAATAAGAATAATAACGATATTAAGAATAATAAGAAGAATAATAAGAATAATAAATACAATAATAATTATCATAACGATCATAAGAATAATAATAAGAATAATAATAGGAATGATAATAATAATAATAATAATAATAATAATAATAATAATTATAATAATAATAATAATAATAATAATAATAATAATAATAATAATAATAATGAGAATAATAAGTATAATAAGAGTAATTTGAATAATAATAACAATATTATGAATTATAAGAACAATGCGAATAATAATAATAATAAGAATAATAATAAGAACAAATAGAATAATAATAAGAATAATAAGAACATTAAGAATAATAATACGAATATTAAGAATTAAAAGAATAATGAGAATAATAATAATAATAAGAATAATAATAGGAATGATAAGAATAATAAGAATAATATTAAGATTAGTAACAAGCCTAAAAGGAATAATAGGAATAATAATAATAATAAGAATAATAAGGACAATAATAAGATTAATAATAAGAATTATACGAATAATAAGAATTATAAGATTAATAATAATATTAATAATGAGAATAGTAAGAATAATAAGAATAATAATAGTAATGATAATAATAATAATAATAATAATAATTATAGTAATAATAATAATAATAATAATAATGAGAATAGTAAGAATAATAAAAATATTAATAAGAATAATAAGAATAATAATAAGAATAATAATTATAATAATAAGAATAATAAGAATAATAATAAGTATTATAAGAATAATAAAAATAATATAATAATAAGATTAATAAGAATAATAAGAATAATAACAATAATAAAAATTATAATAAGAATATTAAGAATTATAAGAATAATAAGAAGAATAATCAGAATAATAATAAAAATAATAAGAATAATAGGAATAATAATAAGAACAAAAAGAAAAATAATAAGAATATTAAGAATTATAAGTATAATAATAATAATAATAATAATAATAAGAATAATAGGAATGAAAAGAATAATAAGAATAATAATAAGAATATTAACAATTATAAGCATAATCAGAATAATAATAATAAGAATAATAATAGGAATGATATTAAAAATAATATTAATAATAATAATTATAATAATAATAATAATAATGAGAATAGTAAGAATAATAAGAACAATAATAAGATTAATAATATGATTTATACGAATAATATGAATAATAAGATTAATATTAATATTAATAATAAGAATAGTAAGAATAATAAGAATAATAATAAGAATAATAATAATAATGAGAATATTAAGAACAATAATAAGATTAATAATAAGAATAATAAGAATAATAATAAACATAAAAGCAATAATGAGAATAATAATAAGAATAAGAATAATAATAACAATAAAAAAAACAATTATAGAAATAATATTAATAATAATGAGATTACTAAGTATATTAATAAGGATATTAAGAATAATAAGTATAAGAATAAGAAAAATAAGAACAATAATAAGATTAATAATAAGAATATTAAGAATAATAAGAATAATAATAGGAATGAAAAGAATAATAAGAATAATATTAAGTATAATAATATTAAGAATAATAATAATAATATTAAGATTAATAAGAATAATATGAATACTAATATGAATATTAAGAATTAAAAGCATAATGCGAATAATAACAATAATAAGAATAATAATAAGAATATTAAGAATTATAAGAATAATGAGAATAATAATAACAATAAGAATAATAATTGGAATGAATAGAATAATAAGAATAATATGAAGAAATATAAGAATAATAAGAACAATTATAAGATTAATAATAAGTATCATACGAATAATAAGAATAATTAGAATAATAATAAGAATAATTATAATAGTAATAATAAGAATAATTTGAATGAAAAGAATAGTATGAATAATAATAAGAATAATAATAAGAATAATAAGAATAATAAGAACAATAAAAATATTAATAATATGAATAATAACAATAATAAGAACTATAATAAGATTAATAATAAGAAATATACAAATAATAAGAACAATTAGAATAATATTGAGAATAATAATAAGAAGAATAATAATAATAATAATAAGAATAATAGGAATGAAGGAATAGTAAGATTAATAATAATCATAATAATAAAATTAATATGAACAATAAGAATAATAATAAGAATATTAAGAATTATAAGAATAATGAGAATAATAATAATAGTAAGAATGATAAATATAATAAGAACAATAAAAAGGTGAATAATAAGAATAATAAGAACAATAATAAGATTAATAATAAGAATTATTATAATAGTAATAATAAGAATAATTTGAATGAAAAGAATAGTATGAATAATAATAATAATAATAATAAGAATAATAAGAATAATAATAAGAACAATAAGAATAATAATAAGAATATTAAGAATTATAAGAATAATGAGAATAATAATAATAATAATAATAATAATAATAATAGTAATAGGAATAATATTAACAATAATAATAGGAATAATAGGAATAATAAGAATAATAAGAATAATAATACTAATATTAAGAATAATAAGTATAATAATAAGTATAATAATAAGAATAAGTATAATAAGAACAATAATATGATCAGTAATAAGAATAATAAGAATAATAAGAGCAATAAAAAGTATAATAATAAGAATAATAAGTATAATAAGAACAAAAAAAGATTAATAACAAGAATAATAATAATAATAATAATAAAAATAATAAGAAGAATAATAATAAGAATAATAATAAGAACAACAAGAATAATAATAAGAATATTAAGAATTTTAAGAATAATGAGAATGATAATAATAATAATAATAATAATAATAATAATAATAATAATAATAATAATAACAGGAATAATAATAACAATAATAATAAGAATAATAAAAATAATAAGAATAATAAGTATAATAATAAGTATAATAATAAGTATAATAATAAGTATAATAAGAATAATAGGAATAATAAGAACAATAATAAGATTAGTAATAAGAATAATCAGAATAATAAGAACAATAATAAGATTAATAATGAGAATTATACGAATAATAAGAATAATAAGAATAACAATAAGAATAATAAGTATAGTAATAAGTATAATAATAAGAATAATCAGATTAATAAGAACAATAATAAGATTAATAATGAGTATTATACGAATAATAAGCATAATAAGAATAATAATAAGAATAATAAGAATAACAATTAGAATAATAAGAATAATAAGAATAGTAAGAATAATAAGAACAATAGAAGATTAATAACATGAATAATAAGAATAATAATAAGAATAATAAGAATAATAATAAGAATAATAAGAACAATAAGAATAATAATAAGAATAATAAGAATAATGAGAATTATAAGAAAAATAAGAACAATAATAAGATTAATAATATGAATAAAAGAATAATAAGAACAATAATAAGATTAATAATTAGAATTATAAGAATAATAAGAATATTAATAATAATAATAATAATAATAATAATAATAATAATGAGAATAATAAGAATAGCATGATTAATATGAGTAATAGGAATGATAAAATTAATAATAAGAATTAAACGAATAATAAGAATAATAAGAAAAATAGTAAGAATAATAATAAGAATAATAAGAATTATAAGAAAAATAAGAACAATAATAAGATTAATAATATGAATAAAAGAATAATAAGAACAATAATAAGATTAATAATTAGAATTATAAGAATAATAAGAATAATAATATGATTAATAATACGAATAATTAGAATAATAAGATTAATAATAAGAATAATAAGAACAATAGGAAAAACAATAAGAATATCAAGAATTATAAGAATATTAAGAAGAAAAATAAGAATAATAATATGAATAATAAAAAAAATAGGAATGATAAGATTAATAATAAGAATTACACGATTAATAAGAATAATAAGAATAATAGGAATAATAATAAGAACAATAAGAAAAATAATAAGAATATTAAGAATTATATGAATAATAAGAATAATAATAATAATAATAAGAATAATAGGAATGAAAAGAGTAATAAGATTAATAATAAGAATATTAACAATTAAAAGCATAATGAGAATAATAATAATAATAAGTATAATAATAAGAATGATATTAATAATAATATTAATAATAATAATTATAATAATAATAATAATAATAATAATGAGTATAGTAAGAATAATAAGAATATTAACAAGAATAATAAGAGTAATACAAGAATAATCAGAATAATAAGTACAATAATAAGAATAATAACGATATTAAGAATAATAAGAAGAATAATAAGAATAATAAATACAATAATAATTATCATAACGATCATAAGAATAATAATAAGAATAATAATAGGAATGATAATAATAATAATAATAATAATAATAATAATAATAATTATAATAATAATAATAATAATAATAATAATAATAATAATAATAATGAGAATAATAAGTATAATAAGAGTAATTTGAATAATAATAACAATATTATGAATTATAAGAACAATGCGAATAATAATAATAATAAGAATAATAATAAGAACAAATAGAATAATAATAAGAATAATAAGAACATTAAGAATAATAATACGAATATTAAGAATTAAAAGAATAATGAGAATAATAATAATAATAAGAATAATAATAGGAATGATAAGAATAATAAGAATAATATTAAGATTAGTAACAAGCCTAAAAGGAATAATAGGAATAATAATAATAATAAGAATAATAAGGACAATAATAAGATTAATAATAAGAATTATACGAATAATAAGAATTATAAGATTAATAATAATATTAATAATGAGAATAGTAAGAATAATAAGAATAATAATAGTAATGATAATAATAATAATAATAATAATAATTATAGTAATAATAATAATAATAATAATGAGAATAGTAAGAATAATAAAAATATTAATAAGAATAATAAGAATAATAATAAGAATAAAAATTATAATAATAAGTATAATAAGAATAATAATAAGTATTATAAGAATAATAAAAATAATATAATAATAAGATTAATAAGAATAATAAGAATAATAACAATAATAAAAATTATAATAAGAATATTAAGAATTATAAGAATAATAAGAAGAATAATCAGAATAATAATAAAAATAATAAGAATAATAGGAATAATAATAAGAACAAAAAGAAAAATAATAAGAATATTAAGAATTATAAGTATAATAATAATAATAATAATAATAATAAGAATAATAGGAATGAAAAGAATAATAAGAATAATAATAAGAATATTAACAATTATAAGCATAATCAGAATAATAATAATAAGAATAATAATAGGAATGATATTAAAAATAATATTAATAATAATAATTATAATAATAATAATAATAATGAGAATAGTAAGAATAATAAGAACAATAATAAGATTAATAATATGATTTATACGAATAATATGAATAATAAGATTAATATTAATATTAATAATAAGAATAGTAAGAATAATAAGAATAATAATAAGAATAATAATAATAATGAGAATAATAAGAACAATAATAAGATTAATAATAAGAATAATAAGAATAATAATAAACATAAAAGCAATAATGAGAATAATAATAAGAATAAGAATAATAATAACAATAAAAAAAACAATTATAGAAATAATATTAATAATAATGAGATTACTAAGTATATTAATAAGGATATTAAGAATAATAAGTATAAGAATAAGAAAAATAAGAACAATAATAAGATTAATAATAAGAATATTAAGAATAATAAGAATAATAATAGGAATGAAAAGAATAATAAGAATAATATTAAGTATAATAATATGAATAATAATAATAATATTAAGATTAATAAGAATAATATGAATACTAATATGAATATTAAGAATTAAAAGCATAATGCGAATAATAACAATAATAAGAATAATAATAAGAATATTAAGAATTATAAGAATAATGAGAATAATAATAACAATAAGAATAATAATTGGAATGAATAGAATAATAAGAATAATATGAAGAAATATAAGAATAATAAGAACAATTATAAGATTAATAATAAGTATCATACGAATAATAAGAATAATTAGAATAATAATAAGAATAATTATAATAGTAATAATAAGAATAATTTGAATGAAAAGAATAGTATGAATAATAATAAGAATAATAATAAGAATATTAAGAATAATAAGAACAATAAAAATATTAATAATATGAATAATAACAATAATAAGAACTATAATAAGATTAATAATAAGAAATATACAAATAATAAGAACAATTAGAATAATATTGAGAATAATAATAAGAATAATAATAATAATAATAATAAGAATAATAGGAATGAAGGAATAGTAAGATTAATAATAATCATAATAATAAAATTAATATGAACAATAAGAATAATAATAAGAATATTAAGAATTATAAGAATAATGAGAATAATAATAATAGTAAGAATGATAAATATAATAAGAACAATAAAAAGGTTAATAATAAGAATAATGAGAACAATAATAAGATTAATAATAAGAATAATTATAATAGTAATAATAAGAATAATTTGAATGAAAAGAATAGTATGAATAATAATAATAATAATAATAAGAATAATAAGAATAATAATAAGAACAATAAGAATAATAATAAGAATATTAAGAATTATAAGAATAATGAGAATAATAATAATAATAATAATAATAATAGTAATAGGAATAATATTAACAATAATAATAGGAATAATAGGAATAATAAGAATAATAAGAATAATAATACTAATATTAAGAATAATAAGTATAATAATAAGTATAATAATAAGAATAAGTATAATAAGAACAATAATATGATCAGTAATAAGAATAATCAGAATATTAAGAACAATAATAAGACTAATAATAAGAATTATATGAATAATAAGAATAATAAGAATAATAAGAATAATGAGAACAGTAAAAGATTATTAACAAAAATAATAAGAATAATTATAAGAATAATAATAAGAATAATAAGAATAATAAAAATAAAAAGAATAATAAGAACAATAAGAATAATAGAAAGAATATTAAGAATTATAAGAATAATGAGAATAATAATAATAATAATAATAATAATAATAATTATAGGAAAAATAATAACAATCATAATAAGAATAATGAGAATAATAAGAACAATAATAAGATTTATAATAAGAATATTATGAATAATAAGTATAATAATAAGTATAATAATAAGAATAATAAGAATAATAAGAGCAATAAAAAGTATAATAATAAGAATAATAAGTATAATAAGAACAAAAAAAGATTAATAACAAGAATAATAATAATAATATTAATAAAAATAATAAGAAGAATAATAATAAGAATAATAATAAGAACAACAAGAATAATAATAAGAATATTAAGAATTTTAAGAATAATGAGAATGATAATAATAATAATAATAATAATAATAATAATAATAATAATAATAATAATAACAGGAATAATAATAACAATAATAATAAGAATAATAATAATAATAATAATAATAATAATAATAATAATAATAATAATAATAACAGGAATAATAATAACAATAATAATAAGAATAATAAAAATAATAAGAATAATAAGAATAATAAGTATAATAATAAGTATAATAATAAGTATAATAAGAATAATAGGAATAATAAGAACAATAATAAGATTAGTAATAAGAATAATCAGAATAATAAGAACAATAATAAGATTAATAATGAGAATTATACGAATAATAAGAATAATAAGAATAACAATAAGAATAATAAGTATAATAATAAGTATAATAATAAGAATAATCAGATTAATAAGAACAATAATAAGATTAATAATGAGTATTATACGAATAAAAGCATAATAAGAATAATAATAAGAATAATAAGAATAACAATTAGAATAATAAGAATAATAAGAATAGTAAGAATAATAAGAACAATAGAAGATTAATAACATGAATAATAAGAATAATAATAATAATAATAAGAATAATAGGAATGAAAAGAGTAATAAGATTAATAATAAGAATATTAACAATTAAAAGCATAATGAGAATAATAATAATAATAAGTATAATAATAAGAATGATATTAATAATAATATTAATAATAATAATTATAATAATAATAATAATAATAATAATGAGTATAGTAAGAATAATAAGAATATTAACAAGAATAATAAGAGTAATACAAGAATAATCAGAATAATAAGTACAATAATAAGAATAATAACGATATTAAGAATAATAAGAAGAATAATAAGAATAATAAATACAATAATAATTATCATAACGATCATAAGAATAATAATAAGAATAATAATAGGAATGATAATAATAATAATAATAATAATAATAATAATAATAATTATAATAATAATAATAATAATAATAATAATAATAATAATAATAATGAGAATAATAAGTATAATAAGAGTAATTTGAAT
>NC_060974.1:105000-107500 GCF_910589235.1 Vespa crabro
TAATATGAATAATAGGAATGAAAAGATTAGTGAGAATAATAATAGGAATAATAATAAGAAAAATAAGAATAATAAGAACAATAATAAGATAAGTAATAAAGATAAAAAAATTAATAAGAAAAATAAAAATAATAGTAAGAATATTAAGAATTATAAGAATAATAGGAATAATAATAGGAACAATAAGATTAATAATAAGAATATTAAAAATTATAAGAATAATGAGAATATTAATAATAATAATAATAATAATAATAATAATAGGAAAAATTATAACAATCTTAATAAGAATAATAAGAATAATAATTAGATTAGTATTAAGAATAATGAGAATAATAAGAACAATAATATGATCAATAATAAGAATTATTCGAATAATATGAATAATAAGAATAATAATAAAAATAATAATAAGAATAATAAGAATAATAATAAGAATAATAATAAGAATAATAAGAATAATAATAAGAATAATAAGAATAATAATAAGAATAATAAGAACAATAAGAATTATAAGAACAATAATATGATTAATAATAAGAATAATATGAAAAATAATAACAATAAAATGATTAATCATAAGAATAATATGATTAATAAGAATAATAATAAGAATAAGAAGAAAAATAAAAATAATAATAAGAATATTAAGAATTATAAAAATAATAAAAATAATAGGAATAATAAGAATAATAAGAATAATAAGAAAAATAAGAATAATAGTAAGAATAATAAGTATTATAAGAATAATAAGAATAATAATTAGAACAATAAGAATAATAATAAGAATATTAAAAATTATATGAATAATGAAAATAATAATAATAATAATAATAAGAATAATAAGAAAAACAATAAGATTAATAATAAGAATTATAAGAATAATAAGATTAATAATAAGAATAATAATAAGAATAATAAGAATAACAATTAGAATCATAAGAATAATAAAAATAATAAGAACAATAATAATATTAATAATAATAACAATATGAATAATAAGAACAATAAAAATATTAATAATAAGAACAATAAGTATAATAATGACAATAAAAGGATTAATAACAAGAATAATAAGAATAAAGACAATAATAGGATTAATAATAAGAATAATAAGAAAAATGAGAACAGTAAAAGAATATTAACAAAAATAATAAGAATAATTATAAGAATAATAATAAGAATAATAAGAATAATAAAAATAAATAGAATAATAAGAACAATAAGAATAATAGTAAGAAAAATAATAAGTATAATAAGAATAATAGGAATAATAAGAATAATAAGAATAATAAGAATAATAAGAACAATAATAAGATTAATAATAAGTATTATACGAATAATAAGAATACTTAGAATAATAAGAATAATAACAATAATAATAACAATAATAATAAAAATAAAGATAATAATTAGAATAATAAGAATAATAAGAGTAATAAGATTAATAATAAGAATAATAATAATAATAATAATAATAATAAAAATAATAACAATAATAATAATAATAATAATAATAATAATAATAATAGTAATATTAATTATTATAATAATAATAGTTATAATGATAATATTAATAATAATAAAAATAAGTATAATAAGAATAATAAGAATAATAAGAATAATAAGAAGAATAATAGTAATAATATAAATAATAAGAATAATAAGTGTAATAAGAATAATTAGAATAATGAGATAAATAAGAATAATAATAATAAGAATAATAATAATAATAATAATAATAATAATAATAATAATAATAATAATAATAATAATAATAATAATAAGAATATTTACAGCAATAATTATTATAAGAATAATAAGAATAATATTAAGAATAATGAGTATCTTAAGAATATTAAGGATAATAAGAATAATAAGAATAATAAGAACTATAGTAAAATTAATAAAAATAATAAGAGTAATATGAATAATAAGAATAACAAGAATAATATTAATAATAAGTATAATAAGAATTATACGAATAATAAGAATAATAAGAATAATAAGAATAATTATAAGAATAATTGTAATAATAAAAATTATAAGAACAACAACAACAATAATAATAATAATAATAATAATAATAATAATAATAATAATAAAAACAAAAAGCATATTAAAAATAATAATAATAATAATAATAATAATAATAATAATAATAATAATAATAATAAGAATATTTACAGCAATAATTATTAAAAGAATAATAAGAATAATATTAAGAATAATAAGTATCATAAGAATATTAAGGATAATAAGAATAATAAGAATAATAAGAACTATAGTAAAATTAATAAAAATAATAAGAGTAATATGAATAATAAGAATAACAAGAATAATATTAATAATAAGTATAATAAGAATTATACGAATAATAAGAATAATAAGAATAATAAGAATAATTATAAGAATAATTGTAATAATAAAAATTATAAGAACAACAACAACAATAATAATAATAATAATAATAATAATAATAATAATAATAATAACAAAA
>NC_060974.1:112500-120000 GCF_910589235.1 Vespa crabro
AAGAACTATACGAATAATAAGAATTATAAAATTAATAATAATATTAATAATGAGGTTAGTAAGAATAATAAGAATAATACTAAGAATAATAATAATAATGAGAATAATAAGAACAATAATAAGATTAATAATAAGAATAATAAGAATAATAATAGGAATGATAATAATAATAATAATAATATTAATAATTATAGTAATAATAATAATAATAATAATAATGAGAATAGTAAGAATAATAAAAATATTAATAAGAATAATAAGAATAATAATAAGAATAATAATTATAATAATAAGAATAATAAGAATAATAAAAATAATATAATAATAAGAATAATAAGAATAATAAGAATAATAACAATAATAAGAATTATAATAAGATTATTAAGAATTATAAGAATAATGAGTATAATAATAATAATAAGAATAATAGTAAGAATAATGATAAGAATAATTAGAATTATAAGAATAATAATAAGAATAATTAGAATAATAAGATTAATAATAAGAATAATAAGAACAATAAGAAAAATAATAAGAATATTATGAATTATAAGAATAATAATAAGAATAATAAGAATAATAGGAATAATAATAAGAACTATAAGAAAAATAATAAGAATATTAAGAATTATTAGAATAATAAGAATAATAATAATAATAATAAGAATAATATGAATGAAAAGAATAATAAGAATAATAATAAGAACATTAACAATTATAAGCCTAATCAGAATAATAATAATAAGAATAATAATAGGAATGATATTAATAATAATGTTAATAATAATAATTATAATAATAATAATAATAATAATAATGAGAACAGTAAGAATAATAAGAACAATAAGAATAATAATAAGAATATTAAGAATTAAAAGAATATTAAGAATTGTAACAAGTATAATAATAATAATAATAAGAATAATAGGAATGATAAGAATAATAAGAAAAATAATAAGAATAATAATAAGAATAATAAGAGCAAAAAGAATAATAATTCGAATATTAAGAATAATAAGAATAATAAGAATAATAATAAGAATAATAATAAGAATAATAAGAATAATAAAAGCAATAATAAGATTAATAATAAGAATAATGAGAATAATAAGGGCAATAATAAGTTTAATAATAAGTATTATACGAATAATAAGAATAATATGAATAATAAGAACAATAATATGATTAATAATAAGAATAATATGAAAAATAAGTACAACAAAATGATTAATAATAACAATAATATGATTAATAAGAATAATAAAAATAATAATAAGAATAATAAGTATAATAATAAGAATAATAAGAACAACAATAAGATTAATAATAAGAATATTAAAAATTATAAGAATAATGAGAATAATAATAATAATACTAATAATAATAATAATAGGAATAATTATAACAATCTTAATAAGAATAATAAGAACGATAAGAATTATAAGAACAATAGTATGATTAATATTAAGAATAATATGAAAAATAATAACAATAAAATGATTAATCATAAGAATAATAAGATTAATAAGAATAATAATAAGAATAATAAGAATAATAAGAATAATAAGAACAATAAGAATAATAGTAAGAATAATAAGAATAATAATAAGAACAATAAGAATAATAATAAGAATATTAAAAATTATAAGAATACTGAGAATAATAATAATAATAAGAATAATAATATGAATGATAAGAATAATAAGATTAATAAGAATAATAATAAGAATAACAATAAGAATAATAAGAATAATAAGAATAATAATAAGAATAATAAGAATAATAAGGACGATAAGAATAATAATAAGACTAATAAGAATAATAAGAGTAATACGAATAATAATAAGAATAATATGAATATTAATAAGAATAATAAGAACAATAATAATATTAATAATAAGAATTATATGAGTAATAAGAATAATGAGAATAATAATAAGAATAATTATAAGAATAACAAGAATAACAATTAGAATAATAAGAACAATAAGAATAATATTAAGAATATAAAGAATTGTAAGAATAATGAGAATAATAATAATAATAAGAATAATAATAGGAATGATAAGAATAATGAGAATAATAATAATAAGGAGAATAATATTAGGAATGATAAGAATAATAAGAATAATAATAAGAATAATAATAAGAATAATGAGAATAATAGGAATAATAATAATAATAAGAATAATAAGAATAATAAGAACAACAATAAGATTAATAATAAGAGTAATAAGAATTATAAAAAATTTAATAATAAGAATTATAAGAATAATAATTAGAATAATTACAAGAATTATTAGATTAATGAAAATAATAAGGATAATAATAATTATAATAAGAACAATAAGAATAATAATAAAAATATTAGGATTATAAGAATAATAGGAATAATAATAAGAAAAATAAGAATAATTATAAGCATATTAAGAATTATAAGAATAATGAGAATAATAATAATAATGCGAATAATAATAGGAATGATAAGAATAATAAGAATAATAATAAGGATAATAATAAGATTAATGAGAATAATAGGAATATTAAGAATAATAAGAATAATAAGAATAATAAGAATAATAAGAATAATGAGAATAATAAGAATAATAAGAATAATAAGAAGAATGATAATAGGAATAATAAGAATAATAAGAACGCTAATAATAATAATAACAATAATAAGAATAGTAAGAATAATAAGAATAATAAGAACAATAATAAGATTAATAATAAGAATAATACGAATAATAAGAATTATAAGAATAATAATACGAATAATTATAAGAATAATAAGATAAATACGAATAATAGGAATAGTAATAAGAATAATAAAAACAATAAGAATAATAATAAAAATATTAAGAATTATAAGTATAAGAGGAATAATAATAAGAACAATAAGAATAGTAATAAGAATAATAGGAATAATAAGAACAATAATATGATTAATAATAAGAATTATACGAATAATAAGTATAATAAGAATAATAATAAGGATAATAATAAGAGTAATAAGAATAATAAGAATAATAAGAATGTTAATGAGAATAATAAGAACAATAAGAATAATAATAAGGATATTAAGAATGATAAGAATAAAAAGACTAATAACAAGAATAATAAGAATAATAAGAAGAATAGTAGGAATGATAAGAATATTAAGAATTATAATAATAATGAGATTAATAATAATTATTAGAATAATAATAGGATTGATAATATTAAAAAGAATAATAATAATAAGAATAAGAATAATAGGAATAAAAAGAATAATACGAATAATAGCTGCAATAATAAGATTAATAGTAAGAATTATACTATTAATAAATATAGGAAGAATAATAATAAGTATAATAAAAATAATACGAATAATAAGAATAATAATAAGAACAATAAGTACAATAAGAATAATAATATGAATAATGAGAATAACAAGAATATTAAGAACAATAATAAAATTAATAATAAGAATTATACGAATAATAAATATAAGAAGAATAATAATAAGTATAATAAGAATAATAAGAATAATAAGATTAATAATTAGCATTATAAGAATAATAAGTACAATAATATGAATAATAATAAGAATAATAAGAACGATAATAATAATAATAACAACAATAAGAATAGTAAGAATAATATGAATAATAAGAACAATAATAAGATCATTAATTAGAATAATAAGAAAAATAATATCAATATTAATAACAATAATAATAATAATAATAATAAGAAGAAGAAGAAGAAGAAGAAGATGAAGAAGAAGAATAATAAGAATAATTACAAGAATTATTAGATTAATGAATATAATAAGGATAATAATAATAATAATAAGAACATTAAGAATAATAATAAGAATATTAAGAATTATAAGAATAATGAGAATAATAATAATAATAATAATAATAGTAATAGGAATAATATTAACAATAATAATAGGAATAATAGGAATAATAATTATAATAATAAGAATAAGTATAATAAGAACAATAATATGATCAGTAATAAGAATAATCAGAATATTAAGAACAATAATAAGATTAATAATAAGAATTATATGAATAATAAGAATAATAAGAATAATAAGAACAATAATAATATTAATAATAATAAAAATATGAATAATAAGAACAATAAAAAGATTAATAATAAGAATAATAAGTATAATCAGAACAATAAAAAGATTAATAACAAGAATAAATAGAAAAATAAAGACAATAATAGGATTAATAATAAGAATAATAAGAATAGTGAGAACAGTAAAAGATTATTAACAAAAATAATAAGAATAATTATAAGAATAATAATAAGAATAATAAGAACAATAAAAATAAAAAGAATAATAAGAACAATAAGAATAATAGTAAGAATATTAAGAATTATAAGAATAATAGGAATAATAATAAGAACAATAAGAATAATAATAAGAATAATAATAAGAATAATAAGAATAATAAGAACTATAATAAGATTAGTAATAAGAATAATGAGAATAATAAGAACAATAATAAGAATAATAAAAATAATAAGAATAATAAGAATAATAATAAGAATAATAAGTCTAATAATAAGTATAATAAGAATAATAAGTATAATAAGAACAATAATAAGATTAGTAATAAGAATAATAAGAGTAAGAATAAGAATAATAAGTATAATAATATGTATAATAATAAGAATAATCAGAATAATAAGAACAATAATAAGATTAATAATGAGTATTATACGAATAATATGCATAATAAGAATAATAATAAGAATATTAAGAATTATAAGGATAATGAGTATAATAATAATAATAAGAATAATAATAGGAATAATCTGATTAGTAAGAATAATAAGAACAATAAGAACAATAATATGATTAATAATAAGAATATCAAGAATAATAAGATCAATAATAGGATTAAAAATAAGAATTATACGATTAATAAGAATAATAAAAATAATAATATGAATAATAATAAGAATAATAAGAATAGTAATGAGATTAATCAGAACAATAAGAATAATAATAAGAATATTAAGTATTAAAAGAATATTAAGAATTGTAACAAATATAATAATAATAATGATAAGAATATTAAGAAAAATAATAAGAATAATAATAAGAATAAGAAGAGCAAAAAGAATAATAATTCGAATAATAAGAATAATAAGGATAATAAGAATAATAATAAGAATGATAATAAGAATAATAAGAATAATCAGAACAATAATAAGATTAATAATAAGAATAATGAGAATAATAAGGACAATAATAAGTTTAATAATAAGAATTATACGAATAATAAGAATAATAATAAGAATAATAAGAATAACAATTAGAATAATAAGAATAATATGAATAATAAGAACAATAATATGATTAATAATAAGAATAATATGAAAAATAAGAACAATAAAATGATTAATAATAACAATAATATGATTAATAAGAATAATAATAAGAATAATAAGTTCAATAAGAATAATAATAAGAATATGAAGAATTATAATACTAATAAGAGTAATAGGAATAATAAGACTAATTAGAATAATAATAAGAAAAATAATAATAGTAATAATATGACAAATAGGAATGAAAAGATTAGTGAGAATAATAATAGCAATAATAATAAGAAAAATAAGAATAATAAGAACAATAATAAGATAAGTAATAAAAATAAAAAAAATAATAAGAAAAATAAGAATAATAGTAAGAATATTAAGAATTATAAGAATAATAGGAATAATAATAGGAACAATAAGATTAATAATAAGAATATTAAAAATTATAAGAATAATGAGAATATTAATAATAATAATAATAATAATAGGAAAAATTATATCAATCTTAATAAGAATAATAAGAACAATAATTAGATTAGTATTAAGAATAATGAGAATAATAAGAACAATAATATGATCAATAATAAGAATTATTCGAATAATATGAATAATAAGAATAATAATAAGAATAATTAGAATAATAAGAATAATAACAATAATAATAACAATAATAATAAAAATAAAGATAATAATAAGAATAATAAGAATAATAAGAATAATATGAATAATTATAAGAATAATTGTAATAATAAAAATTATAAGAACAATAATAATAATAATAATAATAATAATAATAATAATAATAATAATAATAACAAAAAGCATATTAAAAATAATAATAATAATAATAATAATAATAATAATAATAATAATAAGAAAAGTAAGAATCATAAGAATTAAAAGAATAATAAAAATCATAATATTACTATGAATAATATGAATAATAATAAGAATAATGGGAACAATAAGGATAGTAATAAGAATAATCAGAATAATACCAATAATAATAATAAGAATAATATTAATAGTCAGAATAATAAGAAAGGTAAGAAAAATAATAAGAATAATAAGAATAAGACTAACAATAATAATAAGACGAATATTAATAAGAGAAATAATAATAACAATAATATTAATAATTGTAATAAGTATAATAAGAATAATAATTATATTAATAAGAATAATAATAATAATACGAATAATAATAATAATAATAAGAATAAAAAGAATAAGAATAATAAAAATAATAAGAGGAATAACAAGAATATTAATTATAATAATAATAATAATAATAATAATAATAATATAAATAAATAATAGTAATAATAATAATATGAATAATAATAATAAGAATAAAATTAATATTATTAAAAATAATTATAAGAATAATAAGAATAATAAGAATAATAATAACAATAATAAGAATAGTAGGAATCAAAAGAATATTAAGGATAATAATATTAATAAGAATCATAAGAATAATAATAATAAAAGTAATTATAATAATGATAAGAATAATAAGAATAATAAGAATAACGATAATAAGATTAATAATAAGAATTATACGAATAATAATAATAATAATAATAATAATTATAATAATAATAATAATAATTACAAAAAGCAAAATAAAATTAATAATAAAAATAATAATAATAATAATAAATATATAATAATTATAATGATAATAATAATAATAATGATGCTGATAATATTAATAATCATACAAATAAGAATAATATGATTAATAAGAATATAAGAATACTATGAATAATAAGAATAATAATAAGTAGTATAAGAATAATAATAATATGAATAATAATGATAATAAGAATCATATGAATGATAATAATACTAATAATTATAATAATGATAATAATAATATTAAAAATAAAATTAGTAGTAATAATAATAATATTAATAAAAATAATAATAATAATAAGAATAAGAATAAGAGTATTAAGAATCAAAAGAATATTAAGGATAATTAGATTAATTAGAATAATAGGAATAATAGTAAGAATAATAATAATACTAATAGTAATAATTATAATAATAATAACAATAAGAATATTAATAAGAATAATAACAATAAGAAGAATATTAAGAATCATAAGAACAATAAGATAATAAAAATAATAATATGTTTAATAACATTAATAAGAA
>NC_060974.1:125000-152500 GCF_910589235.1 Vespa crabro
TAAGAATAATAAGGATAATAAGAATAATAATAAGAATGATAATAAGAATAATAAGAATAATCAGAACAATAATAAGATTAATAATAAGAATAATGAGAATAATAAGGACAATAATAAGTTTAATAATAAGAATTATACGAATAATAATAATAATAAGAATAATAATAAGAATAATAAGAATAACAATTAGAATAATAAGAATAATATGAATAATAAGAACAATCATATGATTAATAATAAGAATAATATGAAAAATAAGAACATTAAAATGATTAATAATAACAATAATATGATTAATAAGAATAATAATAAGAATAATAAGTACAATAAGAATAATAATAAGAATATGAAGAATTATTATAATAATAAGAGTAATTAAATAAGGAATAATAAGACTAATTAAAATAATAATAAGAAAAATAATAATAGTAATAATATGAATAATAGGAATGAAAAGATTAGTGAGAATAATAATAGGAATAATAATAAGAAAAATAAGAATAATAAGAACAATAATAAAATTAATAATAAGAATAATAAGAATAATAAGAACAATAATAACATAATTAATAAGAATAAAAAAAATAATAAGAAAAATAAGAATAATAGTAAGAATATTAAGAATTATAAGAATAATAGGAATAATAATAGGAACAATAAGATTAATAATAAGAATATTAAAAATTATAAGAATAAAGAGAATAATAATAATAATATTAATAATAATAATAATAATAGGAAAAATTATATCAATCTTAATAAGAATAATAAGAACAATAATTAGATTAGTATTAAGAATAATGAGAATAATAAGAACAATAATATGATCAATAATAAGAATTATTCGAATAATATGTATAATAAGAATAATAATAAGAATAATAATAAGAATAATAAGAATAATAATAAGAATATAAATAATAATAATAAGAATAATAAGAACAATGAGAATAAGAAGAATAATAAGAAATATAATAAGATTAATAATAAAAATAATAGAATAATAGGAACAATAATAAGATTAAAGATAAGAATTATACGAATAATAAGAATAATAATTATGATAAGCATAAGAATAATAATAAGAATATTAAGAATTATAAGAATAATAGGAATAATTATAAGAACAATAAGAATAATAATAAGAATATTAAGAATTATAAGAATTATGAGAATAATAATAATAATAAGAAGATTAATATGAATGATAAGAATAATAAGAATAATAATAAGAATAATAACTAGAATAATAGGAATCTTACGAATAATAAGAATAAGAAGCATAATAATAAGAATATCAAGAATTATAAGCATAATGATAATAGAAAGAATAATAAGAATAATAATAAGAATCATAACAATAATAAGAATAATAATAAGAATATTAAGAATTTATAAGAATAATGAGAATAATAATAATATTAAGAATAATAATAGGAATGAATGGAATAATAAGAATAATAATAAGAATAATAATAAGAATAAGACCAATAATAAGAATAATAATAAGAATACTAAGAATAATAAGAATTATAAGAATAAGAAGAATATGAACAATAATAAGAATAATAATAAGAAAAATAAGAAAAAGAAGAATTATATTAAGAATATTAAGAATTTATAAGAATAATGAGAATAATAATAATATTAAGAATAATAATAGGAATGAATGGAATAATAAGAATAATAATAAGAATATAATAAGAATAATAGGAATAATAGGAATGAAAAGAATAATAATAAGAATAATAAGAATAATAAGAATAATAAGAATAATAAGAATAATGATAAGAATAATAAGAATAATAAGAACAATAAGATTAATAACAAGAATGAAAGAATAATAAGTATAATAAAAATAGTAATAAGAATATTAAGAATTTTAAGAATAATGATTATAAAAATAATAAGAAGAATAAAAATAGTAATGAAAAGAATATTAATATTAATAATAATATAATAATAATAATAATAATAATAATAATAATAATAATTAAACTGATAATAATAATAATGAGATTAGTAAGAATATTATTAAGATTAATAAGAATAATAAGTTTAATAATAAGCATAATATGAATTATAAGAACCATAATAATATTAGTAATAAGAATAATAAGAATAATAAGAACAATAATATGATTAATAATAAGAATAATATGAAAAATAAGGACAAAAAATGATTAATAGTAAGAATAATAAGAATTATAAGAATAATAAGAAGAATAATATGAACAATAAGATAATAATAAGAATATTAATAATTATAAGAATAATAAGAATAAAAATAACAACAAGAATAATAATTAGAATGAAAAGAATAATAAGAATTATATTAAGAATAATAAGAATAGAAGAACAATTATAAGATTAATAATAAGAATCATACAAACATTAAGAATAATAAGAAGAATACTAAGAATTTTAAGAATAATGAGATTAATAATAAAGATAAGAATAATAATAGGAATGAAAATAATAATAATAATAATAATAATAATAATTATACTGGTAATAATAATAATGAGATTAGTAAGAATATTATTAAGATTAATAAGAATAATAAATTTAATAATAAGAATAATAAGAATAATAAGAACAATATAAAGATTAATAATAAGAATAATAAGAATAATAAGAACAATATTAAGATTAATAATAAGAATTATAAGAATAATAAGAACAATAATAAGAATAATAATAAGAATAATAAGAATAATAATAAGAATAATAAGAATAATAATAAGAATAATAAGAATAATAAGAATAATAATAAGAAAATTAAGAACAATAAGAATAATAATAAGAATAATAAGAAAAATAATATGAATAATAAGAATAATAAAAATAATAATAAGAATAATAAGAATAATAAGTATAATTATAAGAATAATAAGAATAATAAGTATAATAATAAGAATAATAAGAACAACAATAAGATTAATAATAAGAATAATAAGAATAATAACAATAATAAGAATAATAATAAGAATATTAAGTATTATAAGAATAATAGGAATAATAATAATAATAATAATAATAATAATGAGATTACTAAGAAGAATAAGAATAATAAGAACAATAATAAGATTAATAATAAGAATATTAAGAATAATAAGATCAATAATAGGATTAAAAATAAGAATTATACGATTAATAAGAATAATAAAAATAATAATATGAATAATAATAAGATTAATAAGAACAATAAGCATAATAATAAGAATATTACGAATTATAAGAATAATTAGAATAATAGTAATTATAAGAATAATAATAGTAATGTTAAGAATAATAAGAATGATAATAACAATCATAATAAGAATAATAAGAATAATAAGAATAATAATAATTATAATAATAAGAATAATAGGAATAATAAGAACAATAATAAGATTAGTATTAAGAATAACGAGAATAATAAGAACAATAATATAATTATTAATAAGTATAATATGAAAGATAATAAAAATAAAATGATTAATAATAACAATAATATGATTAATAAGAATAATAATAAGAATAATAAGTACAATAAAAATAATAATAAGAATATTAAGGATTATAATAATAATAAGAATATTAGGTATAATAAGACTAATTTGAATAATAAAAAGAAAAATAATAATAGTAATAATATGAATAATAGGAATGAAAAATTAGTGAGAATTATAATAGGAATAATAATAAGAAAAATAAAAATAATAAGAACAATAAAAAAATTGATAATAAGAATAATAAGAATAATAAGAACAATAAGGATAATAGTAAGAATATTAAGAATTATAAGAATTATAGGAATAATAATAAGAAAAATAAGAATAATAATAAGAATATTAAAAATTATAAGAATAATGAGTATAATAATAATAATAATAATAATAATAATAATAATAATAGGAATAATTATAACAATCTAAATAAGAATAATAAGAATAATAAGAATAATAAGAATAATAATAAGAATAATAATATGAATAATAAGAACAATAGGAGATATAAGAACAATAATATGAATATTAATAAGATTAATAAGATTAATAAGAATAATAATAAGAATAATAAGAAAAATAAGAATAATAATAAGAATATTAAGAATTATAAAAATAATAAAAATAATAGGAATAATAAGAATAATAAGAATAATAAGAACAATAAGAATAATAGTAAGAATAATAAGAATTATAATAAAAATAAGAATAATAATAAGAACAATAAGAATAATAATAAGAATATTAAAATTTATATGAATAATAATAATAATAATAATAATAATAATAAGAATAATAAGAATAATGAGATTAATAAGAATAATGGAAAAATAATGACATGAATAATAAGAATAATAGTGAGAATAATAATAAGAATAATAAGAATAATAAGAATAATAAAAATTAAAAGAATAATAAGAACAATAAGAATAATAGTAAGAATAATAAGAATTATAGGAATAATAGGAATATTAATAAGAATAGTAAGAATAATCATAAGAATATTAAAAATGATAAGAATAGTGAGAATAATAAGAATAATATGAATAATAAGAATAATAAGAATAATAAGAATAACAAGAATAATAATAAGTATAATAATAAGAATAATAAGAAAAATAAGTATACTAATAAGAATATTAAGAATTATAATAATAACAAGATTAATAGGAATAATAAGAATAATAAGAATAATAAGAACAATAAGAATAATAGTAAGAATAATAAGAATAATAATAAGAACAATAATAATAATAAGGATATTAAAAATTATATGATTAATGAGAATAATAATAATAATAATAATAATAAGAATAATAAGAACAATAATAAGATTAATAATAAGAATTATAAAAATAATAAGAATAATAAGAATAATAATAAGAATAATAATAAGTATAATAAGAATAACAATTAAAATAATAAGAGTAATATCAATAATAAGAACAATAAGAATAATAGTAAGAATAATAAGAATTATAATAATAATAAGAATAATAATAAGAATATTAAAATTTATATGATAATGATAATAATAATAATAATAATAATAAGAATAATAAGAATAATGAGATTAATAAGAATAATGGAAAAATAATGACATGAATAATAAGAATAATAGTGAGAATAATAATAAGAATAATAAGAATAATAAGAATAATAAAAATTAAAAGAATAATAAGAACAATAAGAATAATAGTAAGAATAATAAGAATTATAGGAATAATAGGAATATTAATAAGAATAGTAAGAATAATAATAAGAATATTAAAAATTATAAGAATAGTGAGAATAATAAGAATATTATGAATAATAAGAATAATAAGAATAATAAGAATAACAAGAATAATAATAAGTATAATAATAAGAATAATAAGAAAAATAAGTATACTAATAAGAATATTAAGAATTATAATAATAACAAGATTAATAGGAATAATAAGAATAATAAGAATAATAAGAACAATAAGAATAATAGTAAGAATAATAAGAATAATAATAAGAACAATAATAATAATAAGGATATTAAAAATTATATGAATAATGAGAATAATAATAATAATAATAATAATAAGAATAATAAGAACAATAATAAGATTAATAATAAGAATTATAAGAATAATAAGAATAATAAGAATAATAATAAGAATAATAGTAAGAATTATAAGAATAATAAGAATAATAAGAATAATAATAAGAATAATAATAAGAATAATAAGAATAACAATTAAAATAATAAGAGTAATATCAATAATAAGAACAATAAGAATAATAGTAAGAATAATAAGAATTATAATAATAATAAGAATAATAATAAGAACAATAAGAATAATAATAAGAATATTAAAATTTATATGAATAATGATAATAATAATAATAATAATAATAATAATAATAAGAATAATAAGAATAATGAGATTAATAAGAATAATGGAAAAATAATGACATGAATAATAAGAATAATAGTAAGAATAATAATAAGAATAATAAGAATAATAAGAATAATAAAAATTAAAAGAATAATAAGAACAATAAGAATAATAGTAAGAATAATAAGAATTATAGGAATAATAGGAATATTAATAAGAATAGTAAGAATAATAATAAGAAGATTAAAAATTATAAGAATAATGAGAATAATAATAATAATTATAATAATAATAATAATAATAATAGGAATAATTATAACAATCTAAATAAGAATAATAAGAATAATAAGAATAATAAGAATAATAAGAATAACAAGAATAATAATAAGTTTAATAATAAGAATAATAAGAATAATAATAAGAATAATAATATGAATAATAAGAACAATAAGAAATATAAGAACAATAATATGATTATTAATAAGAATAATAAGAATTATAATAATAATAAGAATAATAATAAGAACAATAAAAATAATAATAAGAATATTAAAATTTATATTAATAATGAGAATAATAATAATAATAATAATAAGTATAATAAGAACAATAATAAGATTAATAATAAGAATAATAAGATTAATAAGAATAATGGTAAAATAATGACATGAATAATAAGAATAATAATGAGAATAATAATAAGAATATTAAGAATAATAAAAATTAAAAGAATAATAAGAACAATAAGAATAATAGTAAGAATAATAAGAATTATAAGAATAATAGGAATATTAATAAGAACAGTAAGAATAATAATAAGAATATTAAAAATTATAAGAATAGTGAGAATAATAATAAGAATAATAAAAAAAATAAGTATAATAATAAGAATAATAGGAATTATACTAATAACAAGATTAATAGGAATAATAAGAATAATAAGAATAATAAGAACAATAAGAATAATAGTAATAATAATAAGAATAATAAGAATAATAAGAATAATAAGAATAATAATAAGAACAATAATAATATTAAGGAAATTAAAATTTATATGAATAATGAGAATAATAATAATAATAATAATAGTAATAAGAATAATATGAACAATAATAAGATTAATAATAAGAATTATGAGAATAATAAGAAAAATAAGAATAATAATAAGAATAAAAATAAGAATAATAAGAATAACAATTAAAATAATAAGAGTAATATGAATAATAAGAACAATAAAATAATTAATAATAAGAATAATAATAATAATATGAATAATAAGAATTATATGAATAATAAGAATAATAATAAGAATAATAAGAACAATAAGAATAATAATAAGAATAATAAGAATTATAAGAATAATAATAAGAATAACAAGAATAACAATTAGAAAAATAAGAATAATAAGAATAATAAGAATAATAATATGATTAATAATAAGAATAATATGAAAAATAAGAACAATAAAATGATTAATAATAAGAATAATAAGAACAATGAGAATAATAATAAAAATATTAGGCATTATATGCATAATGAGAATAATTATAAAAACAATAAGAATAATAATAAGATTATTAAGAATTATATAAATAACGAGAATAACAATAATAATAAGAACAATAATAGAAATGATAAGTATAAAAAGAACAATAATAAGAATAATAATAAGAATGATAACAATAATAAGTATAAAAAGAATAATAAGAATAATAAGAATAATAATTAGAATAATAAGAATAATAAGGTTAATAAGAAAAACCATAACAATAATTATAACAACAATAATAATAATAATAATAATAATAATAATAATAATAATAATAAGTATAATATGAATAAGAAGAAAAATAATAAGATAAATAATAAGAATATTAAAAATGATAAGAACAATAATGAGAATAATAATAAGACATATACCATTTATAAGAATAATAAAAATAATAATTTGAATAGTAATAAGAATAGTAACTTTAGTAATGAGAATAATAAGAGCAATGAGAATAATTATAAGAATATTAAGAATTATAATAATAATAAGAATAATATCAAGAATAATAATAATAATAATAATAAGAATAAAAGGAACGATTAAAATAATAAGTATAATAGTAAGAATAATAATAAGAATAATAATAAAAATAATAAGAATAATAAGACAAATAATAAGATAAGTAATAAGAAAATCAGAATAATAAGAACAATAATAAGATTAATAATAAGGATAATAAGAATAATAATATCAATATTAATAACAATAATAATAATAATAATAATAATAATAATAATAATATAATAATAATAATACTAATAATAATAAGAATAATAATAATAACAAATAGAATAATAATAAGACTAATAATAAGAATAATAATAAGATTAAAAAGAACAAATAATATGATTAATAATAAGAATTATACGAATAATAAAAATAATAAAAATAATAATAATAATAGTAATAATAGTAAGAATAAGAATAATAAGAATAATAATAAGAATAATAACAACAATAAGAATAATTATAAGAATATTAAGAATTATTAGAATAATAAGAATAATAATACGAATGATAAGAATGATTATAAGAATGATAACAATAATAGGAGTAATAAGAATAATAAGAATAATAAGAATGATAATAGGAATAATAAGAATAATATGAATAATAAAAATAATATTAAGAACAATAAGAACAATAAGAATAATAATAAGAATAATGAGAATAATAAGGATAATAAGAACAATAGTAAGATTAGTAATAAGAATAATCAGAATAATAAGAACAATAATAAGATTAATAATAAGAATTAGACGAATATTAAGATTAATAATAAGAATTATAGGAACAATAAGAATTAAAAGAATAATAATAAGAATAATTATAAGAATAACAAGAATAATAATAAGAATAATAAGAACAATAAGAATAATAATAAGAATATTAAGAATTATAAGATTAATGAGAATAATAATTATAATAAGAATAATAATAGGAATGATAAGAATAATAAAAATAATAAGAACAATAATAAGATTAATAAGAAGAATAATAAGAATAATAAGAACAAGAATAAGAATAATAATAACAATAATAAGAGTAATAAGAGTAATAAGAATAATAAGAATAATAAGTATAATTATAAGAATAAAAATAAGAATAATAATAAGAATAATAAGAATAATAATAGGAATGATAAAATTAATACGAATAAGAATAAGAATAATAATAAGAATAATAAGAATAATAGGAATAATAAGAATAAGAAGAATTATAATAAGATTAATAATAAGTATAATACGTAAAATAAGAACAATATTCAGATTAATAATAAGAATAATAAGAATAATAAGGACAATAGTAAGATTAATAATAAGAATTATATGATTAATAAGAATAATAAGAATAATTATAAGTATAATAAGAACAATAAGTGTAATAATAAGAATAATATGAACAATATGAATAATAATAAGAAGAATAATAATTGAAAGAATAATAGGTATAATAATAAGAAGAATAAGAATAATAATAAGAATATTAAGAATTGTAAGAATAATGAGAATAATAATAATAATAAGAATAATAATAGGAACGATAAGAATAATAAGAATAATAATAAGGTTAATAAGAAGAATAATAAGAATAATAAGAACTAGAATAAGAATAATAATAACAATTGTAAGAATAATAAGAATAATAAGAATAATAAGAATAATAAGAATAATAATAAGAATAATAAGAACAACAAGAATAATAGTAAGAATATTAAGAATTATAAGAATAATAAGTATAATTATAAGAATAAAAATAGGAATGAACAAAATAATAAGAATAAAAATAAGAATAATAATAAGAATAATAAGAATAATAGGAATTATAAGAATAATAAGAAAAATAACAATAATAAGAGTAAAAAAAATAATAATGAGAATAAAAACAATAATAAGTATAATAATATGAATATTAATAAATTTAAGAATAATGAGAATAATAATAATAATAATATAAATAATAATAATAATGATATTAATAATAATAATAATAATATTAATATTAATAATAATAATAATAATAATAATAATAATAATAATAAGAATTATATGAATAATAATAAGAATAATTATAAGAATAATAAGAACAATAAGAATAATTATAAGAATATTAAGAAATATTAGAATAATAAGAATAATAATACGAATAATAAGAATAATAATAAGAATGATAACAATAATAGGAGTAATAAGAATAATAAGCATAATAAGAATGATAATAAGAATAATAAGAATAATATGAATAATAAAAATAATATTAAGAACAATAAGAACAATGAGAATAATAATAAGAATAATGAGAATAATAAGGATAATAAGAACAATAGTAAGATTAGTAATAAGAATAATCAGAATAATAAGAACAATAATAAGATTAATAAAAAGAATTAGACGAATAATAAGATTAATAAGAAGAATTATACGAACAATAAGAATTAAAAGAATAATAATAAGAATAATTATAAGAATAACAAGAATAATATTAAGAATAATAAGAACAATAAGAATAATAATAAGAATATTAAGAATTATAAGATTAATGAGAATAATAATTATAATAAGAATAATAATAGGAATGATAAGAATAATAAGAATAATAAGAATAATAGGAATGATAAGAATAATAAGAATAATAAGAATTATAAGAATATTAAGAATAATAATAATAACAAAAATAATAATTGGAATGATAAGAATAATAAGAATATTAATAAGAATAATAATAAGAATAATGAGGATAATAGTAATGTTAAGAATAATAAGAATAATAACAATAATATGTATAATAATAAGAATATTAGGAATTTTAAGTATATTGAGAATAATAATATTAATATGAATAACAATAATAATGATATGAATAATAATAATATTAATAATAATATTAATATTAATAAGAATAATAATAAGAATAATAATAAGAAAAATATGAATAATAATAAGAACAATAAGAATAATATTAAGAATATTAAGAATTATAAGAATATTGAGATTAATAATAATAATAAGAATAATAATAGGAATGATAAGAATAATAAGATTAATAAGAATAATAAGATCAGTAAGAATAATAATAGGAATAATAAGAATAATAATAAGAATAATTAGAACAAGAAGAATAATAATATGAATATTAAGAATTATAAGAATAATAAGAATAATAATGAGAACAATAAGAATAATAATAAGAATATTAACAATTATAATAATAATCAGAATAATAATAATAATAAGAATAATAAGAACATCAAAAAGATTAATAATAAGAATAATAAGAATAATAATAAGAACAAAAAGAAGAATAAGATAATTAATAACAATAATAAGAATAATAAGAACAATAAGAATAATAGTAAGAATATAAAGAATTATAAGAATAATAAGTATAATAATAAGAATAATAATAGGAAAGATAAAATTAATACGAATAAGAATAAGAATAATAATAAGAATAATAAGAATAAGAAGAATTATAATAAGATTAATAATAAGTATAATACGTAAAATAAGAACAATATTCAGATTAATAATAAGAATAATAAGAATAATAAGGACAATAATAAGATTAATAATAAGAATTATATGATTAATAAGAATAATAAGAATAATTATAAGTATAATAAGAACAATAAGAGTAATAATAAGAATAATATGAACAATATGAATAATAATAAGAATATTAAGAATTAAAAGAATAATAGGAATAATAATAAGAACAATAATAATAATAATAAGAATATTAAGAATTGTAAGAATAATGAGAATAATAATAATAATAAGAATAATAATAGGAATGATAAGAATAATAAGAATAATAATAAGGTTAATAACTAGAATAAAAGGAATAATAGGAATAATAAGAATAATACGAATAATAGTAAGAATTATAAGAACAATAGGAATAATAATAAGAATAATGACATTAATAAGAAAAAAAAGAACAATAATAAGATTAATAATAATAATAATAAGAATAATAATAAGAATAATAATAAGAATAATAATAATAAGAATAAGAATAATAGGAATGAAAGAATAGTAAGAATCATAATAAGAATAATAATAAGATTAATAAGAACAATAAAAACAATAATAAGATTAATAATAAGAATTATACGAATAATAAGAATAAAAAGAATAATAATAAGAATAATAAGAAGAATTATAAGACTAGTAAGAATAATAAGAATAATAATAAAAATAATAAGAACAATAATAATAATAATAAGTATATTAAGAATAATAAGAAAAATAGGAATAATAATAAGAACAAAAAGAATAATATTAAGAATATTAAGAATTATAAGAAGAATGAGAATAATAATAATAATAAGAATAATAATAGGAATGATAAGAATAATAAAAATAATAAGAACAATAATAAGATTAATAAGAAGAATAATAAGAATAATAAGAACAAGAATAAGAATAATAATAACAATAATAAGAATTATAAGAGTAATAAGAATAATAAGAATTATAAGAATAATAATAAGAATAATTATAAGAATAATAAGAACAATAATAACATTAATTATAAGAATTATAAGAACAAAAAAATGATTAATAATAAGAATAATATGAATAATGAGACAATAATAAGATTAGTAATAAGAATAATCAGATTAATAAGAACAATAATAAGATTAATAATAAGAATAATAATAAGAATAATAATAAGAATAATAAGAATAACAAATAGAATAATTAGAATAATAAGAATAATTAGAAAAATCATAACAATAATTATTAAAAAAACAATAATAATAATAAAAATAACAATAATAATATTAATATTAATAATAATAATAATAATAATAATAAGAATAATAACAATAAGAATAATAATAAGAATATTAACAATTATAATAATAATGAGAATAATAATAGGAATAAAAAAATAATACGAAAAAGAATAAGAATAATAATAAGTATAATAAGAATAATAGGAATAATTAGAATAATAAGAACTATAATAAGATTAATAATAAGAATAATAAGTATAATAAGAACAATAATCAGATTAATAATAAGAATAATAAGAATAATAAGGACAATAATAAGATAAATAATAAAAATTATACGAATAATAAGAATAATAAGAATAATAATAAGATAAATAAGAATAATAAGTACAATAAATAGATTAATAATTAGAATAATAAGAATATTAAGAGCAATAATAAGATTAATAATAAGAATAATAAGAATAAAAAGAGCAATAATAAGATTAATAATAAGAATAATAAAAATAATAAGAACAAAAGTAAGATTATAATAAGAATAATAAGAATAATAAGAACAATAATAAGATTAATAATAAGAATAATAAGAATAGTAAGAATAATAAGAATAATAGTAAGAACAATAAGAAAAATAAGAATAATAATATGAATAATGAGAATAATAAGATTATTATGAAAAATAAAAGATTAATAATAAGAATAATAATAAGAATAATAAGAACAAGAGGAATAATAATAAGAATATTAAGAATTATAAGAATAATAAGAAAAATGATAATATTAAGAACAATAATAATAAGAATTATACGAATCATAAAAATAATAAAAATAATAATAATAATAGTAATAATAATAAGAATAAGAATAATAAGAATAATAATAAGAATAATAATAACAATAAGAATAATTATAAGAATATTAAGAATTATTAGAATAATAAGAATAATAATATGAATGATAAGAATAATAATAACAATGATAACAATAATAGGAGTAATAAGAATAATAAGAATAATAAGAATGATAATAAGAATAATAAGAATAATATGAATAATAAAAGAATATTAAGAACAATAAGAACAATAAGAATAATAATAAGAATAATGAGAATAATAAGGATAATAAGAACAATAGTAAGATTAGTAATAAGAATAATCAGAATAATAAGAACAATAATAAAATTAATAATAAGAATTAGACGAATAATAAGATTAATAATAAGAATTATACGAACAATAAAAATTAAAAGAATAATAATAAGAATAATTATAAGAATAACAAGAATAATAATAAGAGTAATAAGAACAATAAGAATAATAAGAATAATAATATGAATAATGAGAATAATAAGATTATTATAAACAATAAAAGATTAATAATAAGAATAATAATAAGAATAATAAGAACAAGAGGAATAATAATAAGAATATTAAGAATTATAAGAATAATAAGAATAATAATAAGAACAATTAGAATTATTATATAAATATTAATATTTATAATAATAATGAGAATAATAATAATAATAAGTATAATAATAGGAACGATAAAAATCATTAGAATAATAATAAGAAAATTAATAAGAATAATAAGAATAATAGGAGTAATAAGAATAATAATAATAATAAGAACAATAATAATAAGGATTATACGAATAATAAAAATAATGAAAATAATAATAATAATAGTAATAATAATAAGGATAAGAATAATAAGAATAATAATAAGAATAATAATAACAATAAGAATAATTATAAGAATATTAAGAATTATTAGAATAATAAGAATAATAATACGAATGATAAGAATAATAATAAGAATGATAACAATAATAGGAGTAATAAGAATAATAAGAATAATATGAATGATAATAAGAATAATAAGAATAATATGAATAATAAAAATAATATTAAGAACAATAAGAACAATAAGAATAATAATAAGAATAATGAGAATAATAAGAATAATAAGAAAAATAATAATAACAATAATAATAATAATAAGAATAATAATAATAATAAGAATAATAATAATAATAATATTAATAATAATAATAATAATAATAATAAGAATAATATAAATAATAATAAGAATAATAAGAACAATTGTAATATTAATAATAAGAATTATATGTATAATAAGAATAATAAGAATAATAATAAGAATAACAAGAAAACAATTAGAATAATAAGATTAATAAGAATAATAAGAATAATAATAACAATAATAACAACAACAATAATAATAATAATAATAATAATAATAATAATAATAATAATAATAATAAGAATAAGAATAAGAATAATAACAATAAGAATAATAATGAGAATAGTAATAAGAATAATAATAAGAATATTAAGAATTATAAGAATAATGAAAATACTAATATTAATAATAATAATAATAATATGAATAATAGGAATAATAAGAATAATAAGAAGAATAGGAACAATAATATGATTAATAATAAGAATTATACGAATCATAAGAATAATAATAAGAATAATAAGAATAATAGGAATAATAAGAATAATAAGAATAATAAGAATAATAATAAGAATAATAATAAGAATTATACGAATAATAAGAATAATAAGAATAATAAGAATAATAAGAATAATAATAAGAATAATAAGAACAATGAGAATAATAATAAAAATATTAGGAATTATAAGCATAATAAGAATAATTATAAAAACAGTAAGAATAATAATAAGAATATTAAGAATTATAAGAATAATGAGAATAACAATAATAATAATAATAATAAGAATGATAACTATAAAAAGAATAATAATAAGAATAATAATAAGAGTGATAACAATAATAGGTATAATAAAAATAATAAGAATAATAAGAATAATAATTAGAATAATAAGAGTAATAAGGATAATAAGAAAAACAATAACAATAATTATAACAACAACAATAAAAATAATAAAATAATAATAATAATAGTAATAATAAGTATAATATGAATAAGAAGAAAAATAATAAGATAAATAATAAGAATATTAAAAATGATAAGAACAATAATGAGAATAATAATAAGAATTATACGATTAATAAGAATAATAAAAATAATAATTTGAATATTAATAAGAATAGGAACTTTAGTAATGAGAATAATAAGAGCAAAAAGAATAATAATAATAAGAATAGTAATAATAATAGGAATAATAACAATAATAAGAATAATAAGAATAATAATAAGAATAATAATAAGATTAATGGGAATAATAATAATAATAATAATAATAAGAATAATAAGAATAATAAGAATAATAAGAATATTAAGAACAATTATAAGATTAATAAGAACAGTAAGATAATAATAAGAATTATAAGAATAATAAGAATAATAATATGAATAATAAGAAAAATAAGAATAATAATAAGATTATTAAGAATTACATGAATAATAAGTACAAAAATAAGTTTAGGAATAAGAATAATAAGAATAATAAGAACAATAATAAGATTAATAATAAGAATAACAGGAATAATAAGTATAATAAGAATAATAAGAAGAATAATAATATTAATAGTAAGAATAATAAGAATAATAAGAACAATAATAAGATTAATAATGAGAATTATACGAATAATAAGAATAATAGGAATAGTAAGAATAATAATTAGAACAATAAGAATAATAATAAGAATAATGAGAATAATAAGAATAATCGGAACAATAATAAGATTAATAATAAGAAAAATAGAATAATATGAACAATAGTAGGATTAATAATAAGAAAAAATTAGAAAAATAAGAACAATAATATGATTAAATATAAGAATTATACGAATAATAAGAATAATGAGAATAAGAATAAGAATATTGAGGACAATAGGAATAATAATAAGAAAATTAAGAATAATAAGAATATTAGGAATAATAATAAGAACAATAAGAATAATAATGAGAATATTAAGAATTATAAGCATAGTGAGAATAGAAAAAATAATAAGAATAATAATAAGTAACATAACAATAATAAGAAAAATAATAAGAATATTAAGAATTATAAGAATAATGAGTATAATAAAAATAATAATAAGAATAATAAGAATAATAAGTATAATAATAAGAATAATAAGAATAATAATAAGAATATTACGAATAATAAGAGTAATAAGAACAATAATAAGATTAATAATAAGAATAATAAGAATAATTACAAAAATAAGAATCATAATATGAATGTTAAGTATTATAAGAATAATGCGAATAATAATAATAAGAAGAAGAATAATAGGAGTGATAAGAATAAGAGGAATAATAGTAAGTATATTAACTAGAATAATAGGAATAATAGGAATAATAGGAATAATAAGAATAATAAGTATAATAAGAACAATAATAAGATTAATAATAACAATTATACGAATAATAAGAATAACAAGAATAATAATAAGAAAAATAATAAGAACAATAAGAATAATATGAATAATAAAAATAAGAAGAATATTAATATGAATAATAAGAATAATAAGAAGAATAATAAGATTAATAATAAGAATAATAAGAATAATAATAATAATAATAATAATAATAATAATAATAATAATAAGAATGACAACAATAATAGGAATAATAAGAATAAGAAGAATAATAAGAACATTAATCAGATTAATAATAAGAATTATACGAATAAAAAATATAAGAAGAATAATAATAAGTACAATAAGAATAACGAGAATAATAAGAATAATAATTAGAACAATGAGAACAATAAGAATAATAATTTGAATAATAAAAATAATAAGAATATTAAGAACAATAAGAGCAATAAGAATAATAATAAGAATAATGAGAATAATAAGAATAATAAGAACACTAATAAGATTAATAAGAATAATAAGATTAATAACTATAATAAGAATAATAATAAGAATAATAAGAAAAAGAAGTATAATAATAGGAATATTAAGAATTATAAGAAAAATAAGAATTATAATAAGAAAAATAAGAATAATAATAAGAATATTAAGAATTATAATAATAATGAGAATAATAATTATAATAAGAATAATAATAGGAATGATAAAAATAATTAGAATAATAATAAGAATAATAAGAATAATAGGAATAATAAGAATAAGATGAATAATAACAACACAAATCAGATTAATAATAAGAATTATAAGAATAATAAGAATAATAATAAAAATAATAAGAATAATAATAAGAATAATAATAAGATTAAAAAAAACCATAAGAATAATAATAAGAACATTAAGAATTATAAGAATAATGAGAATATTAATAATAATAAAATTAATAATAGGAATGATAAGAATAAGAATAATAATAAAAAGAATAATAGGAATAATAGGAATAATAAGAATAATAAGAATAATAAGAACTATAATAAGTTAAATAATAAGAATTATACGAATAATAAGAACAATTAGAATAATAATAAGAATAATATTAAGAATAATAATAACAATAAGAAGAAGAATAATAGGAATGAAAAGAATAGAATGAATAATAATATGAATAATAATAAGATTAATGAGAACAATAAGAATAATAATAAGAATTTTAAGAATTATAAGAATAGTGAGAATAATAATAATAATAAGAATAATAATAGGAATGATTAGAATAGTAAGAATAATTGGAATAATAAGAATAATAATAAGAATAATAATAATAAGAATAATCATAATAATAATAATAATAATAATAATAATATTAATATTATTAATAATAATAGTAATAATAATAATAATAATAATAATAATAATAATAATAATGAGAATAGTAAGAATAATAAGAATAATATTGAGAATAATAAGTAGAATAAGAATAATAATAAGAATATTTAGAAGTATAAGAATAATGAGAATAATAATAATAATAAGAATAATAATAGGAATGACAAGAATAATAAGAAAAATATTAAGAATAATAATAAGAATAATAGTAGGAATGATAAGAATAATAAGAAAAGTATTAAGAATAATAATAAGAATAATAGGAATAATAGGATTAATAAGAATAATGTGAATAATAATAACATTAATAATATTAATAATAAGAATAATTATAATAATAAGAATAATAATAATAATAAAATAATAAGAATTATAAGAATAATAATAATAATAATATGATCCATAAGAATAATAATAAGAATAATAAGAACAATAAAAAGATTAATAACAAGAATAAGAGGATTATTATGAACAATATTAAGATTAATAATAAGAATTATACGAATAATAAGAAAAATAAGAATAATAATAAGAATGATAAGAACTAGAAGAATAAAAATAAGAATATTAAGAATTATACGAATAATATGAATAATAAAAATAATAAGAATAATAAGAATAATAAGAATAATAAGAATAATAAGAATCATAATATGAATATTAAGATATATAAGAATAATATAAATAATAATAGGAACATTAAGAATAATATTAAGAATATTGAGAATTACAAGAATCATGAGAATAATAATAATAATAAGAATAATAATACGAATAATAACTAGAATAATAGGAATAATAAGAATAATAAGTATAATAATAATAATAATAAGATTAATAATAAGATTTATACGCATAATAAGTATAATTTGAATAATAATAAGAATAATAATAATAATAATAATAAGAATAATAAGAATGAAGAGAATAGTAAGTATAATAATAAGAATAATAATAAGATTAATAAGAACAATAAGATTAATAAGAAGAATTATACGAATATTAAGAAAAATAAGAATAATAACAAGAATAATAATAATAATAATAAGAACTAGAAGAATAAAAATAAGAATATTAAGAATTATAAGAATAATAAGAATAATAAAAATAATAAGAATAATAAGAATAATAAGAATCATAATATGAATATTAAGATTTATAAGAATAATATAAATAATAATAGGAACAATAAGAATAATATTAAGAATATTGAGAATTACAATTATAATGAGAACAATAATAATAATAAGAATAATAATAGGAATAATAACTAGAATAATATGAATAATAAGAATAATAAGTATAATAATAATAATAATAAGATTAATAATAAGAATTATACGAATGATAAGAATAATTAGAATAATAATAAGAATAATAGTAATAATAATAATAAGAATAATAAGAATGAAGAGAATAGTAAGAATAATAATAAGAATAATAAGAATAATAATAAGAATATTAAGAATTATAAGAATAATGAGATTAAAATTAATAATAAGTATAATAATAGGAATGATAAGAATAATGAGGATAATAATAAGATTAGTAGTAAGAATAATAATAAGATAGTAAGAACAATAATAAGAACAATAAAAAGATTAATAATAAGAATAATAAGAATAAAAAGAACAATAAAAAGATTAATAAAACGAATGATAAGAATCATAAGAATAATAATATGAATAAGAATATGAATAATAAGTATAATAAGAATAATAAGAATAATAACAATAATAATATGAAGAATAAGAATAATAAGTACAATAATAAGATTAATAATTAGAATTAGACGAATATTAAGATTAATAAGAACAATAATAAGATTAATAATATAAATTATATGAATGATAAGATTAATAAGAATAATAATAAGAATAATAAATAGAATAATAAGAATAATGAGAATAATAAGAATAACAATAACAATAATAATAACAACAATAATAATAATAATAATAATAATAATAATAAGAAGAAGAAGAAGAAGAATATTAAGAATAATAAGAATAATAGGAATGATAAGAATAATAAGAATAATGACAATAATAAGAGTAATAAGAATAATAATAAGAAAAATAATAATAATAAGAATAATAATAAGAATAATATTATGATTAAAAAGAACAATAAGAATAACAAGAAGAATATTAAGAATTATACGAATAATGAGAATAATAATAATAATAAGAATAATAATTGGAATGATAAGAAAAATAAGTGTAATAATAAGAATAATAATAAGAATAATGAGAATAATAGGAATAATAAGAATAATAAGAGTAATAAAAACAATAATAATATTTCTATTAAGAATTATACGAATAATAAGAATAGTAAGAACAATAAGAAGATTAATAATAAGTATAATAAGAATAATATGAAAAATAATAAGATTATTAATAATAATTATACGAATAATAAGAATATTAAGAAGAATAAGAACAATAATAACAATAAAAATAACAATAATAATAATAATAATGATAATAATAATAATAGGAATAATAATAATAAGAATAATAATAAGAATAATAATATGATTAAAAAGAACAATAAGAATGACAATAAGAATATTAAGAATTATAAAAATAATGAGAATAATAATAATATCAAGAATAATAATAGGAATGTTAAGAATAATAAGAATAATAGTAAGAATATTAATAAGAATAATAAGAACAATTGGAATAATAAGAATAATGAGAATAATAAGAACAATAAAAAGATTAATAATAAGAATGATATGAATAATAAAAATAACAATATGAATAATAATAAGTATAGTAAGAATAATGAGAATAATAAGAATAATAATAAGAATAATAAGATTAATTAGACTAATAAGAACAATAATATGAATAATAATTAGAATTAGACGAATATTAAGATTAATAAGAATAATAAGAATAAAAAAATAATATTAAGATTAATAAGAATAATAAGAATAATAAGAATAATAATAGGAATGTTAAGAATAAAAAGAATAATAATATGAATAATAGGAATAATTGGAATAATATGAATAATAAGAATAATAAGAACTTTAATAAGATTAATAATAAGAATAATAAGAATAATAAGAATAATAAGAACAATAATAAGATTAATAATAATATATATAAGAATATTAAGTATAATTAGAACAATAATAAGATTATTAATAAGAATAATAAAAATAATAATAAGAACAATAAGACCAATAAGAATAATAATGAATATTGTGATTAATAATAATAATAATAAGAATAATAATAATAATAATAAGAATAATAGGATAATAAGAATGATAAGAATAATAAGAACAATAATAAGATTAATAATAAGAATATTAAGAATTATAAGAATAAGAAGAATAAATATAAGAACAATAAGAATAATAATAAGAATATTAACAATTATTGGAATGATGGGAATAATAATAATAATAAGAATAATAATTTGAATGATAAGAATAATAATAATAATAATAAGAATAATAATTTGAATGATAAGAATAATAATAATAATAATAAGATTAATAATAAGAATAATAGAAATAATAGGAATATTAAGAAAAATAGGAATGAAGGAATAGTAAGAATAATGATAAGAGTAATAATAAGAATAATAAGAACAATAAGAAGAATAATAAGAATATTAAGAATTATAAGAATAAGGAGAATAATAATAATGACAAGAGTAATAATAGGTATGATAAGAATAATAAGATAATAATAAGAATAATAATTAGAATAATAATATGAATAATCTGAATAATAGGAATAATAAGCATAAAAAGAAAAATTAGAACAATAATAAGAATAATAATAGGAATTATAAGATTGATATGAACAATATTTAAATTATTAATAAGAATTATACGAATAATAAGGATAATTAGAATAATAATAAGAATTATAATAAGAATAATAATAAGAATAATAATAAGAATAATAAGAACAATAAGAACAATAATAAGAATATTAAGAATAATAAGAATAATGAGAATATTAATAATAATAAAAATAATAAAAAGAATAATAATAATAAGAAGAATAATAGGAATGAAAAGAATAGTAAGATTAATAATAAGAATAATAATATGATAGTAAGAACAATAATAAGAACAATAAAAAGATTAATAATAAGAATAATAAAAATAATATGAACAATAATTAGATTAATAATAAGAATTATACGAATAATAAGAAAAATAAGAATAATAATTAGATTAATAATAAGAATAATAAGAATACAAAGAACAATAATAATATTAATAATAAGAATAATAAGAATAATAATAAGATTAATAATAACAATTTTACGAATAATAAGAATAATAATATGATTAATAATAAGAATAATAAGAGTAATAGGAATAATAAGAATAATAAGAATGATAAGAACAATAATAAGATTAATAACAAGAATAATAATAATAATAATAATAATAATAAGAATAATATTAAGAATAATAAGAATAATAGGAAAGATAAGAACAATAAGAATAATAACAATAATAAGAGTAATAAGAATAATAATAAGAATAATAAGAATAATAAGAATATCAAGAATAATAATATGAACAATTAGAACAATAAGAATAATATTATGTATAATGGTACTAATAGGAATAATAAGAAAAATAAAAAGATTAATAAATAGAATGATAAGAATAATAAGAATAATAATAAGAATAATAATAAGAATAATAAGAATAATAAGAATAATAATAATAATAAGCATAATAATATGAATAATAAGAATAATAAGTACAATAATAAGATTAATAAGAATAATAAGAATAATAAGAATAAAAAGAATAATATTAAGACTAATAAGAATAATAAGTATAATAAGAATATTAATTGGAATGTTAAGAATAAAAAGAATAATAATAAGTATAATAATATGAATGATAGTAATAATTGGAATAATATGAATAATAAGAATAATAAGAACTTTAATAAGATTAATAATAAGAATAATAAGAATAATAAGAACAATAATAAGATTAATAATAAGAATTATACGAATAATAAGAATAATTAGAATAATAATAAGAATAATAATAAGAACAATAATAAGAATGATAATAAGAATAATAAGAATAATAATAAGAATAATAATAGGAATGATAAGAATAATAAGAATAATAATAAGAATACTGAGAAAAATAAGAATAATAATAAGAATATTAAGAATTATAAGAATAATAGGAATAATAATAAGAACTATACGAATAATAATAAGAATATTAAGAATTATAAGAATAATGAGAATAAGAAGAAGAAGAATAATAAATAGAATGATAAGAATAATAAGAATAATAATAAGAATAATGAGAATAATAAGAATAATAATTAGAATAATAAGAATAAAAAGAATAATAAGAATATTAATAACAATAATAATATTAATAATAATAATAATAAGTATAATAATAATAAGAAGACAATAACAAGAATAATAATAAGAATATTAAAAATAATAAGAACAATAATAAGATTAATAAGAAGATTTATAGGATTAATAAGAGTAATAAAAATAATAATATGAATAATAATATGAATATTAAGGAAAATAAGAATAGTAATGGAAATAATAAGAACAATAAGAATAATAATAAGAATATTAAGAATTATAAGAATAATAAGAATAATAACAAGAATAATAGTAATAATAATAAGAAAAATAGGAATGATAAGAATACTAAGAAAAATAATAAGTATAATATTAAGAATAATAAGAACAATAAGAATAATAATAAGAATATTAAAAATAATAATAAGATTATTAATAAGAATAATAAAAATAATAATAAGAACAATAAGACCAATAAGAATAATAATGAGAATAATGAGATTAATAAGAATAATAATAAGAATAATAATAATAATAATAAGAATAATAGGATAATAAGAATAATAAGAATAATAAGAACAATAATAAGATTAATAATAAGAATTATGCGAATGATAAGAATAATAAGAATAATAAGTATAATAAAAATTATAGTAAGAGTAATAATAATAATAATAATAATAAGAATAAGAATAGTAGGAATGGAACGAATAGTAAGAATAATAATAAGAACAATAATAGGAATGATAAGAATAATAAGAATAGTAATAAGAACAATAAGAATAAATGTAATAATATGAATATTAAGAATAATAATAAGAATAATAATAAGAATAATAAGAATAATTAGAATAATAAGAACAATAATAAGATTAATAAGACGAATAAGAATAATAATAAGAATAATAAGAATGATAAGAATAATAAGAACAATAATAAGATTAATAATAAGAATATTAAGAATTATAAGAAGTAGAAGAATAAATATAAGAACAGTAAGAATAATAATAAGAATATTAATAATTATTGGAATGATGAGAATAATAAGAATAATAAGAATAATAATAGGAATGATAAGAATAATAATAATAATAAGATTAATAATAAGAATAATAGAAATAATAGGAATATTAAGAATAATAGGAATGAAGGAATAGTAAGAATAATGATAAGAGAAATAATAAGAATAATAAGAACAATAAGAAGAATAATAAGAATATTAAGAATTATAAGAATAAGGAGAATAATAATAATGACAAGAGTAATAATAGGTATGATAAGAATAATAAGATAATAATAAGAATAATAATTAGAATAATAATATGAATAATCTGAATAATAGGAATAGTAAGCATAAAAAGAAAAATTAGAACAATAATAAGAATAATAATAGGAATTATAAGAATGATATGAACAATATTTAAATTATTAATAAGAATTATACGAATAATAAGGATAATTAGAATAATAATAAGAATTATAATAAGAATAATAATAAGAATAATAATAAGAATAATAAGAACAATAAGAACAATAATAAGAATATTAAGAATTATAAGAATAATGAGAATATTAATAATAATAAAAATAATAAAAAGTATAATAATAATAAGAAGAATAATAGGAATGAAAAGAATAGTAAGATTAATAATAAGAATAATAATATGATAGTAAGAACAATAATAAGAACAATAAAAAGATTAATAATAAGAATAATAAAAATAATATGAACAATAATTAGATTAATAAGAAGAATTATACGTATAATAAGAATAAAAAGAATAATAATAAGAAAAATAAGAATAATAAGAACAATTATAAGATTAATAATAAGAATATTAACAATAATAAGAACAATAATAAGATTAAAATAAGAATAATAATATGAATAATAAGAAGAATAATAAGAATAATAAATATAATAAGAATAATAATAATAATAATAATAATAATAATAATAATAATAATAATAATAATTATAATAATAATAATTATAATAATAATAATAATAATAATAATAATAATAATAATAACAATAATAACAGTAATAATAATAATAATTATGAGAATAATAAGAATAATAAGAATATTCTTAATAATAATATGAATAATAATAAGAATATTAAGAATTATAAGAATAATGAGAATAATAATAATAAAAAGAATATTAATAGGTGCGATAATAATAATGAGAATAATAATAATAATAAGGATAATAATAGTAATGTTAATAATAATAAGAATTATAATAAGAAGAATAATAAAAATATTAGGAATGATAAGAATAATAAGAATAATAATAAGAATAATAATAAGTATAATAAGAATAATAGGAATGATAAGAATTATATTAAGAATAATAAGTATACTAAGAATTATAAGTGTAATGAGAATAATAATAATAATATGAATAATAATAGTAATGATAAGAATAATAAGAATAATAATAAGAATAATTATATGAATAATAAGAATAATAGGAATAATAAGAATAATAAGAATAATAAGAACAATAATAAGTTTAAAAATAAGAATAAGAAGAATAATAATAAGGATAATAATAATAATAAGAGTAATAAGGATAATAAGAATAATAATTGGAATAATAAGTATAATAAGATTAATAAGATCAATAATAAGATTGATAATAAGAATAATAAAAAAATAATAATATAAATAATAAGAATTATACGAATAACAAGAATAATAATAAGAATATTAAGAATTATAGGTATAATAAGAATAACAGTAATAATAAGAATAATAACAATAATAGGTAAAATAATAAGAATATTAAGAATTTTAAGAATAATGAGAATAATATTAATAAACATATTAATATTAATAATAATAATAATAATAAAAATAATAAGAATAATAATAAGAACAATAAGAGTAATAATAAGAATATTGAGAATTATAAGAATAATGAGATCAATAATAATAATAATAATAATAATAATAATAATAATAATAATAATAGGAATAATAATAACAATAATAATAAGAATAATAAGAATAATAAGAATAATAAAAATAATAATAAGTTTAATAATATGAATAATAAGAATTATAGGAATAATAAGAGTAGTATGAATAATAATAAGAATATTAAGAATTATAAGAATGATGAGAATAATAATAATAATAAGAATAATAATAAGAATGATAGAATAATAAGAATAATCATAATAATAATAAGAATAATTGGAATAATAAAAATAATAAGAATAATAATAATAAGAATAATAAGAAGAATAAGAATAATAATAAGAATAATAATAAGATTAAAAGGAACAAATGGAAAAATAATAAGAATATTAAAAATTATAAGAATAATGAGAATAATATTAATAATAAGAATAATAATAGGAATGAAAGAATAGTAAGAATAATAATAAGAAGAATAATAATAATATTAATAAGAACAATAAGAATAATAATAAGAATATTAAGAATTATAAGAATAACGTGAATAATAATAATAATAAGAATAATAATAGGAATGATAAAAATAATAAGAATAATAATAAGAATAATAATAATAATAATTAGAATAATAGAAATAATAAAAATGATAAGAAAAATAAGAACCATAATAAGATCAATAATAAGAATAATATGAAAAATAAGATCATCAAAAAGATTAATAATAAGAATAATAAGAACAATAATAAGAAAAATAATAAGATTAATAGTAACAATATTAAGAATTATAAGAATAATAAGAATAATAATAAGAATAATAAGAATAATAGGAATAATAAGAA
>NC_060974.1:155000-162500 GCF_910589235.1 Vespa crabro
ATGATAAGAATAATAAGAACCATAATAAGATTAATAATGAGAATAATAAGAATAATATGATCATTAAAAAGATTAATAATAAGAATAATAAGAACAATAATAAGAACAATAATAAGAATAATAGTAACAATATTAAGAATTATAAGAATAATAAGAATAATAATAAGATTAATAAGAATAATAGAAAAAATAAGAATAATGAGAATAATCAGAATAATAATAAGAATAATAATAAGATTAATAAGTACAATAAGAAAATAGGAAGAATAATAAGAATAATAAAAATAATACGAACAATAATAAGATTAATATTAAGAATAATAAGAATAATAAGTACAATAAAAAGATTGATAATAAGAATAATAAGAATAATTAGAACAATAATAAGATTAATAATAACAATAATAAGAATGATAAGAATAATAAGAACATTAACAAGATTAATAATAAGTATAATAAGAATAATAATAAGAACAATAATAAGAATAAGAAGATTCATAACGATAATAAGATTAATAAGAATAATAAGAATAACAAAAAAAATAAGAATAATAAAAATAATAGGCATAATAATAATAATAATATGAATAATAATAATATTAAAAATAGTATGAATATTAATAATAATAATAATAATAATGAGAATAGTAAGAATAATAAGAAGAGTAAAAATAATAATATTAATAATAATAATATGAATAATAAGAATAATAGGAATAATAAGAATAATAGTAATAATAAGAACAATAATAAGATTAGTAATAGGAATAATAATAGTAATGATAAGAATAAGAAAAATAATAAGATTAATAATAAGAATAATAATATGAATAATAAGAACAAGAAGATTAATAATAAGAATATTAAGAATTATAGGAATGATGAGAATAATAATAGTAATCAGATTAAAAAGAGGAATGATAATAATAAGAAGAATAAAAATGAGTGTAATAATAAGTATAATAAGGATAATAGGAATGATAAGAATAATAAGAATAATAACAATAATAAGTATTATAATAAGAATATTAAGAATTTTAAGAATATTGAGAATAATAATAATAATATGAATAACAATAATAATTATATGAATAATAATTACAATAATAATATTAATAATAATAATAATATTAATAATAATAATAATAATAATAATAATAATAATAATAATAATAATAATAATAATAATAATAATAATAATAGTGGGAATAGTAAGAATAATAAGAATAGTAAGAATAATAATAAGAATAATAAGAATAATAATAAGAATAAGAAGATTATTAACAATAATAAGAATTATAATAAGAATAATAAGAAAAGCAAGAATAATAATAAGAATATTGAGAATTATAAGAATAATAAGAATAATAATGAGAACAATAAGAATAATAGTAAGAATATTAACAATTATAATAATAATGAGAATAATAATAATAATAAGAACAATAATAGGAATGATAAAAATAACAGGAATAAGAATAAGAATATTAATAAGAATAATGAGAACACGAGGAATAATAAGAATAATAAGTTTAATAAGAACAATAATACGATTAATAATAAGAATAATAAGATTAATAGGAAGCATAATAATAAGAATAATATATAATAATAATAAGAATAATAATAAGAATTGTAAGAATAATGTTAATAATAAATAATGAGAATAATTATAAGAATAATAAGAATAATAAGAATAATTAGAATAATACGGACAATAAAAATAATAATACGAAAAATAAGAATTTAAGAATAATAAGAACAATAAGAATAATAATAAGAATATTAAGAATTATAAGAATAATAAGAATAATAACAAGAATAATAATATTTATCAGAAGAATAATAGGAATGACAAGAATAATAAGAATAATAATAAGAATAATAATAAGAATAATAAGAATAATAGGAATATTAAGAATAATAAGTATAATCAGGATAATAATAATAAGAATAATAAGATTAATAAGAATAATAAGAATAATAAGAATAATAATAAGAACAATAATAAGAATAAGAAGATTCATAACAATAATAAGAATACTAAGAACAATAATAATAATAGCAAGAATATTAAGAATTATAAGAATAATTAGTATAATAATAAGAAAAATAATATGAATAATAAGAACACTAAGAATAATAATAAGAATATTAAGAATTATAGGTATAATGAGAATAACAGTAATAATAAGAATAATAACAATAATAGGTATAATAATAAGAATATTAAGAATTTTAAGAATAATGAGAATAATAATAATAATAATATTAATATTAATAATAATAATAATAATAAAAATAATAAGAATAATAATAAGAACAATAACAATAATAATAAGTATACTGAGAATTATAAGAATAATGAGATCAATAATAATAATAATAATACTAATAATAATAATAATAATAAAAATAATAATAATAATAATAATAATAAAAATAATAATAATAATAATAATAATAATAATAAAAATAATTATAATAATAATAGGAATATTAATAACAATAATAATAAGAATAATAAGATTAATAAGAATATTAAAAATAATAATAAGTTTAATAATAAGATTAATAATAAGAATATTAAGAAGTATAAGAATAATGAGAATAACAATAATAATAATAAGAATAATAATAAGAATGATAGAATAATAAGAATAATAGTAATAATAATAAAAAGAATAATAGGAATAATAAAAATAATAAGAATAATAATAATAAGAATAATAAGAAGAATAAGAATAATAATGAGAATAATAATAAGATTAAAAGGAACAAATGGAAAAATAATAATAATATTAAAAATTATAAGAATAATGAGAATAATAATAATAATATGAATAATAATAGGAATGATAAGACTAATAAGAATAATAATAAGAAAAATAAGAATAATAGGAATGAAAGAATAGTAAGAATAATAATAAGAAGAATAATAATAATATTAATAAGAACAATAATAACAATAATAAGAAAGATAAGAATAATAAGAACATTAACAAGATTAATAATAAGTATAATAAGAATAATAATAAGAACAATAATAAGAATAAGAAGATTCATAACGATAATAAGATTAATATGAATAATAAGAATAACAAAAAAATAAGAATAATAATAAGAATAATAACAATAATAATTATAATAACAAGAATATTAAGAATTCTAAGAATAATCAGAATAATAATAATAATAGGCATAATAATAATAATGATATGAATAATAATAATATTAAAAATAGTATGAATATTAATAATAATAATAATAATAATAATGAGAATAGTAAGAATAATAAGAAGAGTAAGAATAATAATATTAATAATAATATTATGAATAATAAGAATAATAGGAATAATATGAATAATAGTAACAATAAGAACAATAATAAGATTAGTAATAGGAATAATAATAGTAATAATAAGAATAAGAAAAATAATAAGAATAATAATAAGAATAATAAGAACAATAATAAGAACAATAAGAATAATAGTAAGAATATTAAGTATAATAAGAATAATAAGTATAATAATAGGAATAATAATAGGAATGATAAAAATAATAAGAATAATAATAAGAATATTAATAAGAATACTAAGAATAATAGGAACGATAAGAATAATAAGAATAATAGAAATAATAAGAATAATAATATGAATAATAAGAACAAGAAGATTAATAATAAGAATATTAGGAATTATAGGAATGATGAGAATAATAATAATAATAAGAATAAAAAGAGGAATGATAATAATAAGAAGAATAAAAATGAATATAATAATAAGAAGAATAAGGATAATAGGAATGATAAGAATAATAAGAATAATAACAATAATAAGTATAATAATAAGAATATTAAGAATTTTAAGAATATTGATAATAATAATAATAATATGAATAACAATAATAATTATATGAATAATAATAACAATAATATTATTAATATGAATAATAGTAACAATAATATTATTAATATTAATAATAATATTAATAATAATAATAATAATAATAATAATAATAATAATAAAATAGTGAGAATAGTAAGAATAATAAGAACAGTAAGAATAATAATAAGAATAATAAGAATGATAATAAGAATAATAAGATTATTAATAATAAAAAGAATTATAATAAGAATAATAAGAGAAGGAAGAATAATAATAAGAATAATAAGAATTATAAGAATCATAAGAATAATAATGAGAACAATTAGAATAATAATAAGAATATTAACAGTTATAATAATAATGAGAATAATAATAATAATAAGAATAATAATAGGAATGATAAAGATAATACGATTAAGAATAATAATAATAATAAGAATAATAATAAGAATAATAATAAGAAAAATAATAATAATAATAAAAACAATAAGAATAATAAGAATAATAGGAATAATAAGAATATTAATTAGAATAATAAGATCATTCAGAATTATAATAAGAATAATAAGAATAATAAGAATAATTAGAATAATAATAAGAATAATAATAATAATAATAATAATAATAATAATAATAATAATGAGAATAGTAAGAATAATAAGAATATTAATAAGAATAATAAAAATAATAAGTATAATAATTAGATTATTAAGAATAATAATAAGTATAATAAGAATAATATGAATAATAAGAATAATAAGAACAATAATCGGATTAATAATAAGAATATTAACAATAATAAGAACAATAATAAGATTAATATTAAGAATAATACGAATAATAAGAACAATATTAGGATTAATATTAAGAATTATAAGAATAATAAGAATAATGAGAATAATTATATGAATAATAATAAGAATAAAAAGAATAAAAAGAACAATAAGAGAAATAATAAGAATATTAGGAAATATAAGAATAATAATAATAAGAATAATAATAATAATAATAATAATAATAATAATAAGATTAATAGGTATGAAAGGATAGTAAGAATAATATTAAGAATAATAAGAATAATAAGAACAATAATAAGATTAATAATAAGAATAATAAGAATTATACGAATAGTAAGATTAATAATATGAATTATAAGAATAATAAGATAAATAATAAGAATTACACGAATAATAAGAATAATAAGAATAATAATAATGATAATACGAATAATAGGAATGATAAGATTAGTAAGAATGAAAATAAGAATAATAATATGTATATTAAGTACAATAAGAATAATAAATAGAATATTAAGAATTATAAGAATCATGAGAGTAATAATAATAAGAAGATTAATAATTTGAATTATAAGTATAACAAGAATAATAAGATGAATAAAAATAATAGTATTAAGAATTATAAGAATAATGAGAATAATAATAATAATAATAATAATAATAATAATAATAATAATAATAATAAAAGAAAAATAATAATTATGACATTAGTAAGAATAATAAGAATATTAATAAGAATAGTAAGAATAATAAGAATAATAATAAGAATAATAAGAATAGTAAGTTTAATAATAAGAGTAACAACATTAATATGAATAATAATTAGAATATTAACACTTATAAGAATAATGAGAATAATAATAATAATATGAATAATAATAGGATTGGTTATAATAATAATAATAATAATAATAATAATAATAATAATAATAATAATAATAATAATAATGAGAATAGTAAGAATAATAAGAATATTAATAAGAATAACAACAATAATAAGTATAATAATTAGAATTATAAGAATAATAATAAGAATAATAAGGTTAATTTGAATAATTAGAATAATAAGATTATAAGAGTAGTAAGAATAATTACAATAAATAGAATAATAATAAGTATAATAAGAATAATAAGAATAATATTAAGATTAATTATAAGAATAATAAGAATAATAAGAACAATAAAAAGGTTAATAAAAAGAATAATAAGAATAATAAGAACAATAATAAGTTTAATAATAAGAATTATAAGATTAATAAGAACAATAATAAGATTAATATTAAAAATAATATGAATAATAAGAGCAATAATAAGATTAAGGATAAGAATTATACGAATAATAAGTATAATTACAATAATAAGAATAAGAATAAGAATATTAAGAATTATAAGAGTATTGAGAATAATAATAATAAGAAGAAGAATAATAGGAATGATAAGAATAAGAAGAATAATAATAAGTATAATAACTAGAATAATAGGAATAATAGGAATAATAGGAATAATAAGAATAATAATAAGAATAATAATAAGATTAATAAGAACAATAAGAATTATAAAAAGAATAATAAGAATTATAAGAATAATGAGAATAATAATAATAACAAGAATAAAAATAGGAATGATAAGGATAATAAGAATAATAATAAGAATAGTAAGAAGAATAAGAATATTAAGAATTATAAGAATAATGAGAATAATAATAATAATAAGAATAATAACATTAATAACAATAATAAGAATATTAATAAGAATAATAAAAACGAAGAAGACTAATAATTAGAGTATAAAGAATTATTAGAACAATAAGAATAATAATAGGAATATTAAGAATTATAGGAATTATGAGAATAATAATAATAATAAGATTAAAAATAGGAATGATAATAATAAGAAGAATAATAATAAGAATAATAATAAGAATAATAAGAATAATAAGAACAATAGTAAGATTAATCATAAGAATAATAAGAATAATAACAATAATAAGGATAAGAATAAGAATATTAAGAACAATAATAATAATAATAATAATATTAAGAATTATAAGAATAATAGGAATAATAATATGAATAATAATAAGAATAATAAGAATAGAAATGAGAATAATAAGAACAATAAGAATAATAATTAGAATATTATGAATTATAGGAATAATAAGAATGATAACAAGAATAATAATAATTATAAGAAGAATAATAGGAATGACAAGAATAATAAGAATAATAACAAGAATAATAATAAGAATATTAAGAATTATAGGTATAATAAGAATAACAGTAATAATAAGAATAATAACAATAATAGGTAAAATAATAAGAATATTAAGAATTTTAAGAATAATGAGAATAATATTAATAAACATATTAATATTAATAATAATAATAATAATAAAAATAATAAGAATAATAATAAGAACAATAAGAGTAATAATAAGAATATTGAGAATTATAAGAATAATGAGATCAATAATAATAATAATAATAATAATAATAATAATAATAATAATAATAATAGGAATAATAATAACAATAATAATAAGAATAATAAGAATAATAAGAATAATAAAAATAATAATAAGTTTAATAATATGAATAATAAGAATTATAGGAATAATAAGAGTAGTATGAATAATAATAAGAATATTAAGAATTATAAGAATGATGAGAATAATAATAATAATAAGAATAATAATAAGAATGATAGAATAATAAGAATAATCATAATAATAATAAGAATAATTGGAATAATAAAAATAATAAGAATAATAATAATAAGAATAATAAGAAGAATAAGAATAATAATAAGAATAATAA
>NC_060974.1:165000-177500 GCF_910589235.1 Vespa crabro
TAATAAGAATAATAATAAGAATGATAGAAAAATAATAAGAATAATGATAATAATAATAAGAATAATAGGAATAATAAAAATAATAAGAATAATAATAATAAGAATAATAAGAAGAATAAGAATAATAATAAGAATAATAATAAGATTAAAAGGAACAAATGGAAAAATAATAAGAATATTAAAATTATAAGAATAATGAGAATAATAATAATAATATGAATAATAATAGGAATGATAAGAATAATAAGAATAATAATAAGAAAAATAAGAATAATAGGAATGAAAGAATAGTAAGAATAATAATAAGAAGATTAATAATAATATTAATAAGAACAATAAGAATAATAAGAAGAATATTAAGAATAATAAGAATAATGTGAATAATAATAATAATAAGAATAATAATAGGAATGATAAAAATAATATGAATAATAATAAGAATAATAATAATAATAATTAGAATAATAAGATTAATAAAAATGATAAGAATAATAAGAACCATAATAAGATTAATAATGAGAATAATAAGAATAATAAGAACAATAATAAGAACAATAATAAGAATAATAGTAACAATATTAAGAATTATAAGAATAATAAGAATAATAATAAGATTAATAAGAATAATAGGAAAAATAAGAATAATGAGAATAATCAGAATAATAATAAGAATAATAATAAGATTAATAAGTACAATAAGAAAATAGGAAGAATAATAAGAATAATAAAAATAATACGAACAATAATAAGATTAATATTAAGAATAATAAGAATAATAAGTACAATAAAAAGATTGATAATAAGAATAATAAGAATAATTAGAACAATAATAAGATTAATAATAACAATAATAAGAATGATAAGAATAATAAGAACATTAACAAGATTAATAATAAGTATAATAAGAATAATAATAAGAACAATAATAAGAATAAGAAGATTCATAACGATAATAAGATTAATAAGAATAATAAGAATAACAAAAAAAATAAGAATAATAAAAATAATAGGCATAATAATAATAATAATATGAATAATAATAATATTAAAAATAGTATGAATATTAATAATAATAATAATAATAATGAGAATAGTAAGAATAATAAGAAGAGTAAAAATAATAATATTAATAATAATAATATGAATAATAAGAATAATAGGAATAATAAGAATAATAGTAATAATAAGAACAATAATAAGATTAGTAATAGGAATAATAATAGTAATGATAAGAATAAGAAAAATAATAAGATTAATAATAAGAATAATAATATGAATAATAAGAACAAGAAGATTAATAATAAGAATATTAAGAATTATAGGAATGATGAGAATAATAATAATAATCAGATTAAAAAGAGGAATGATAATAATAAGAAGAATAAAAATGAGTGTAATAATAAGTATAATAAGGATAATAGGAATGATAAGAATAATAAGAATAATAACAATAATAAGTATTATAATAAGAATATTAAGAATTTTAAGAATATTGAGAATAATAATAATAATATGAATAACAATAATAATTATATGAATAATAATTACAATAATAATATAAATAATAATAATAATATTAATAATAATAATAATAATAATAATAATAATAATAATAATAATAATAATAATAATAATAATAATAATAGTGGGAATAGTAAGAATAATAAGAATAGTAAGAATAATAATAAGAATAATAAGAATAATAATAAGAATAAGAAGATTATTAACAATAATAAGAATTATAATAAGAATAATAAGAAAAGCAAGAATAATAATAAGAATATTGAGAATTATAAGAATAATAAGAATAATAATGAGAACAATAAGAATAATAGTAAGAATATTAACAATTATAATAATAATGAGAATAATAATAATAATAAGAACAATAATAGGAATGATAAAAATAACAGGAATAAGAATAAGAATATTAATAAGAATAATGAGAACACGAGGAATAATAAGAATAATAAGTTTAATAAGAACAATAATAAGATTAATAATAAGAATAAGATTAATAGGAAGCATAATAATAAGAATAATATATAATAATAATAAGAATAATAATAAGAATTGTAAGAATAATGTTAATAATAAATAATGAGAATAATTATAAGAATAATAAGAATAATAAGAATAATTAGAATAATACGGACAATAAAAATAATAATACGAAAAATAAGAATTTAAGAATAATAAGAACAATAAGAATAATAATAAGAATATTAAGAATTATAAGAATAATAAGAATAATAACAAGAATAATAATATTTATCAGAAGAATAATAGGAATGACAAGAATAATAAGAATAATAATAAGAATAATAATAAGAATAATAAGAATAATAGGAATATTAAGAATAATAAGTATAATCAGGATAATAATAATAAGAATAATAAGATTAATAAGAATAATAAGAATAATAAGAATAATAATAAGAACAATAATATGAATAAGAAGATTCATAACAATAATAAGAATACTAAGAACAATAATAATAATAGCAAGAATATTAAGAATTATAAGAATAATTAGTATAATAATAAGAAAAATAATATGAATAATAAGAACACTAAGAATAATAATAAGAATATTAAGAATTATAGGTATAATGAGAATAACAGTAATAATAAGAATAATAACAATAATAGGTATAATAATAAGAATATTAAGAATTTTAAGAATAATGAGAATAATAATAATAATAATATTAATATTAATAATAATAATAATAATAAAAATAATAAGACTAATAATAAGAACAATAACAATAATAATAAGTATACTGAGAATTATAAGAATAATGAGATCAATAATAATAATAATAATACTAATAATAATAATAAAAATAAAAATAATAATAATAATAATAATAATAAAAATAATAATAATAATAATAATAATAATAATAAAAATAATTATAATAATAATAGGAATATTAATAACAATAATAATAAGAATAATAAGATTAATAAGAATATTAAAAATAATAATAAGTTTAATAATAAGATTAATAATAAGAATATTAAGAAGTATAAGAATAATGAGAATAACAATAATAATAATAAGAATAATAATAAGAATGATAGAATAATAAGAATAATAGTAATAATAATAAAAAGAATAATAGGAATAATAAAAATAATAAGAATAATAATAATAAGAATAATAAGAAGAATAAGAATAATAATGAGAATAATAATAAGATTAAAAGGAACAAATGGAAAAATAATAATAATATTAAAAATTATAAGAATAATGAGAATAATAATAATAATATGAATAATAATAGGAATGATAAGACTAATAAGAATAATAATAAGAAAAATAAGAATAATAGGAATGAAAGAATAGTAAGAATAATAATAAGAAGAATAATAATAATATTAATAAGAACAATAAGAATAATAATAAGAATATTAAGAATAATAAGAATAAGGTGAATAGTAAAATAATAAGAATAATAATAGGAATGATAAAAATAAAAAGAATAATAATAAGAATAATAATAATAATAATTAGAATAATAGGATTAATAAAAATAAGAAGAATAATATGATCATTAAAAAGATTAATAATAAGAATAATAAGAACAATAATAAGAACAATAATAAGAATAATAGTATCAATATTACGAATTATAAGAATAATAAGAATAATAATAAGATTAATAAGTATAATAAGAATAATTATAAGAATAATAAGTACAATAAGAAAATAATAATAATAAGAATAATAAAAATAATACGAACAATAATAAGATTAATATTAAGAATAATAAGAATAATAAGTACAATAAAAAGATTGTTAATAAGAATAATAAGAATAATTAGAACAATAATAAGATTAATAATAACAATAATAAGAAAGATAAGAATAATAAGAACATTAACAAGATTAATAATAAGTATAATAAGAATAATAATAAGAACAATAATAAGAATAAGAAGATTCATAACGATAATAAGATTAATAAGAATAATAAGAATAACAAAAAAATAAGAATAATAATAAGAATAATAACAATAATAATTATAATAACAAGAATATTAAGAATTCTAAGAATAATCAGAATAATAATAATAATAGGCATAATAATAATAATGATATGAATAATAATAATATTAAAAATAGTATGAATATTAATAATAATAATAATAATAATAATGAGAATAGTAAGAATAATAAGAAGAGTAAGAATAATAATATTAATAATAATATTATGAATAATAAGAATAATAGGAATAATATGAATAATAGTAACAATAAGAACAATAATAAGATTAGTAATAGGAATAATAATAGTAATAATAAGAATAAGAAAAATAATAAGAATAATAATAAGAATAATAAGAACAATAATAAGAACAATAAGAATAATAGTAAGAATATTAAGTATAATAAGAATAATAAGTATAATAATAGGAATAATAATAGGAATGATAAAAATAATAAGAATAATAATAAGAATATTAATAAGAATACTAAGAATAATAGGAACGATAAGAATAATAAGAATAATAGAAATAATAAGAATAATAATATGAATAATAAGAACAAGAAGATTAATAATAAGAATATTAGGAATTATAGGAATGATGAGAATAATAATAATAATAAGAATAAAAAGAGGAATGATAATAATAAGAAGAATAAAAATGAATATAATAATAAGAAGAATAAGGATAATAGGAATGATAAGAATAATAAGAATAATAACAATAATAAGTATAATAATAAGAATATTAAGAATTTTAAGAATATTGATAATAATAATAATAATATGAATAACAATAATAATTATATGAATAATAATAACAATAATATTATTAATATGAATAATAGTAACAATAATATTATTAATATTAATAATAATATTAATAATAATAATAATAATAATAATAATAATAATAATAAAATAGTGAGAATAGTAAGAATAATAAGAACAGTAAGAATAATAATAAGAATAATAAGAATGATAATAAGAATAATAAGATTATTAATAATAAAAAGAATTATAATAAGAATAATAAGAGAAGGAAGAATAATAATAAGAATAATAAGAATTATAAGAATCATAAGAATAATAATGAGAACAATTAGAATAATAATAAGAATATTAACAGTTATAATAATAATGAGAATAATAATAATAATAAGAATAATAATAGGAATGATAAAGATAATACGATTAAGAATAATAATAATAATAAGAATAATAATAAGAATAATAATAAGAAAAATAATAATAATAATAAAAACAATAAGAATAATAAGAATAATAGGAATAATAAGAATATTAATTAGAATAATAAGATCATTCAGAATTATAATAAGAATAATAAGAATAATAAGAATAATTAGAATAATAATAAGAATAATAAGTATATTAATAATAATAATAATAATAATAATAATAATAATAATAATAATGAGAATAGTAAGAATAATAAGAATATTAATAAGAATAATAAAAATAATAAGTATAATAATTAGATTATTAAGAATAATAATAAGTATAATAAGAATAATATGAATAATAAGAATAATAAGAACAATAATCGGATTAATAATAAGAATATTAACAATAATAAGAACAATAATAAGATTAATATTAAGAATAATACGAATAATAAGAACAATATTAGGATTAATATTAAGAATTATAAGAATAATAAGAATAATGAGAATAATTATATGAATAATAATAAGAATAAAAAGAATAAAAAGAACAATAAGAGAAATAATAAGAATATTAGGAAATATAAGAATAATAATAATAAGAATAATAATAATAATAATAATAATAATAATAATAAGATTAATAGGTATGAAAGGATAGTAAGAATAATATTAAGAATAATAAGAATAATAAGAACAATAATAAGATTAATAATAAGAATAATAAGAATTATACGAATAGTAAGATTAATAATATGAATTATAAGAATAATAAGATAAATAATAAGAATTACACGAATAATAAGAATAATAAGAATAATAATAATGATAATACGAATAATAGGAATGATAAGATTAGTAAGAATGAAAATAAGAATAATAATATGTATATTAAGTACAATAAGAATAATAAATAGAATATTAAGAATTATAAGAATCATGAGAGTAATAATAATAAGAAGATTAATAATTTGAATTATAAGTATAACAAGAATAATAAGATGAATAAAAATAATAGTATTAAGAATTATAAGAATAATGAGAATAATAATAATAATAATAATAATAATAATAATAATAATAATAATAAAAGAAAAATAATAATTATGACATTAGTAAGAATAATAAGAATATTAATAAGAATAGTAAGAATAATAAGAATAATAATAAGAATAAAAAGAATAACAGGAATAATAACAATATTAAGAGTAATAATAAGAATAATAAGAATAGTAAGTTTAATAATAAGAGTAACAACATTAATATGAATAATAATTAGAATATTAACACTTATAAGAATAATGAGAATAATAATAATAATATGAATAATAATAGGATTGGTTATAATAATAATAATAATAATAATAATAATAATAATAATAATAATAATAATAATAATGAGAATAGTAAGAATAATAAGAATATTAATAAGAATAACAACAATAATAAGTATAATAATTAGAATTATAAGAATAATAATAAGAATAATAAGGTTAATTTGAATAATTAGAATAATAAGATTATAAGAGTAGTAAGAATAATTACAATAAATAGAATAATAATAAGTATAATAAGAATAATAAGAATAATATTAAGATTAATTATAAGAATAATAAGAATAATAAGAACAATAAAAAGGTTAATAAAAAGAATAGTAAGAATAATAAGAACAATAATAAGTTTAATAATAAGAATTATAAGATTAATAAGAACAATAATAAGATTAATATTAAAAATAATATGAATAATAAGAGCAATAATAAGATTAAGGATAAGAATTATACGAATAATAAGTATAATTACAATAATAAGAATAAGAATAAGAATATTAAGAATTATAAGAGTATTGAGAATAATAATAATAAGAAGAAGAATAATAGGAATGATAAGAATAAGAAGAATAATAATAAGTATAATAACTAGAATAATAGGAATAATAGGAATAATAGGAATAATAAGAATAATAATAAGAATAATATTAAGATTAATAAGAACAATAAGAATTATAAAAAGAATAATAAGAATTATAAGAATAATGAGAATAATAATAATAACAAGAATAAAAATAGGAATGATAAGGATAATAAGAATAATAATAAGAATAGTAAGAAGAATAAGAATATTAAGAATTATAAGAATAATGAGAATAATAATAATAATAAGAATAATAACATTAATAACAATAATAAGAATATTAATAAGAATAATAAAAACGAAGAAGACTAATAATTAGAGTATAAAGAATTATTGGAACAATAAGAATAATAATAGGAATATTAAGATTTATAGGAATTATGAGAATAATAATAATAATAAGATTAAAAATAGGAATGATAATAATAAGAAGAATAATAATAAGAATAATAATATGAATAATAAGATTAATAAGAAAAATAGTAAGATTAATCATAAGAATAATAAGAATAATAACAATAATAAGGATAAGAATAAGAATATAAGAACAATAATAATAATAATAATAATATTAAGAATTATAAGAATAATAGGAATAATAATATGAATAATAATAAGAATAATAAGAATAGAAATGAGAATAATAAGAACAATAAGAATAATAATTAGAATATTATGAATTATAGGAATAATAAGAATGATAACAAGAATAATAATAATTATAAGAAGAATAATAGGAATGACAAGAATAATAAGAATAATAATAAGAATAATAATAAGAATATTAAGAATAAAAGAAATTATAGGAATAATAATAAGAACAATTAGAATAATATTAAGAATATAAGGAACAGTAAGAATAATAATTAGAATAATAAGAAAAATAATAAGAATAATAAAATTATTAACAATAATAAGAATAATAATAAGAATAATAAGAACAAGTAGACTAATGATAAAAATATTAAGAAGTATAAGAATAAAAAGAATAATAAAAATAATAGTAAGAATAATAAGAATATTAACAATTATAATAATAATGAGAATAATAATAATAATAAGAATAATAATAGGAATGATAAAAATAACACGATAAAAGGATAAGAATATTAATAAGAACAATAAGAACAATAGGAATAATAAGAATAAGAAGAATAATAAGAACAATAATAAGATTAATAATAAGAATAATAAGAATAATAAGAAGAATAATAATAAGAATAATATAAAATAATAATAAGAATAATAATAAGAATTATAAGGATAATGTTAATAATAAATAATGAGAATAATTATAAGAATAATAAGAATAATAAGAATAATTAGAATAATAAGAATAATTATAAGAATAATAAGAATAATAAGAATAGTAATGAGAATAATAAGAACAATAAGATTAATAATAAGAATATTAAGAATTATAAGAATAATAAGAATAATAATAAGGATAATAATAATTATAAGAAGAATAATAGGAATGACAAGAATAATAAGAATAATAATAAGAATAATAATAAGAATAATAAGAATAATAGGAATATTAAGAATAATAAGAATAATCAGGATAATAATAAGAATAATAATAAGATTAATAAGAATAATAAGAATAATAAGAATAATAATAAGAATAATAAGTACAATAAAAAAATAAGAAGATTAATAAGAATAATAAAAATAATAAGAACAATGATAAGATTGATATTAAGAATAATAAGAATAATAGTAAGACCAATAATAAGAATAAGAAGAACATAACAATAATAAGAATACTAAGAACAATAATAATAATAGCAAGAATATTAAGAATTATAAGACTAATAAGTATAATAATAAGAATAATAATAGGAATGATAAGAAAAATAAGAATAATAACAATAATAAGAATAAAAAAAATAATAATAAGAATAATAACAATTATATGTATAATAATAAGAATATTAAGAATTTTTAGAATAATGAAAATAATAATAATAATATGAATAATAATAATAATGATATGGTTCATAATAATAATAATAATATTAATATTAATAATAATAATAATAATAATAATAATAATAATAAGAAAAATACGAATAATAAGGATAATAAGAATAATAATAAGAACAATAAGAAAAATAATAGGAATATTAAGAATTATAAGAATAATATGAATAATAATAATAGGAAGAATAATAATAGAAATGATAAGAATAATAAGAATAATAATAAGAATAATATGAATAATATTTATAATAAGAATGATAGGAATAATAAGAACAATAAGAATTATAAGAAGAATAATAAGAATAATAAGAATAATAAGAAAAATAATAAGATTAATAATAATAATAATAATAAGGATTATATGAACAATAATAAGATTAGTAATAAGAATAATCAGAATAATAAGAACAATAATAAGATTAATAATAAGAATTAGACGAATAATAATAAGAATAATTATAAGAATAACAAGAATAATAATAATAAGAACAATAAGAATATTAAGAAGAATATTATGAATTATAAGAATAATGAGAATACTAATAATAATAAGAATAATAAGAGGAATGATAAAAATAATAAGAATGAAAAGAATAATAGGAATAATAAGAATAATAAGATTAATAATAAGATTAATAAGAATAATAAGAACAATAATAAGATTAGTAATAAGAATAATCAGATAAATAAGAATAATATGATTCATAATAAGAATAATAATAAGAATAATAATAAGATTAATAAGAACAATAAGAATTATAATAAGAATATTAAGAATTATAAGACTAATAAGTATAATAATAAGAATAATAATAGGAATGATAAGAAAAATAAGAATAATAACAATAATAAGAATAAAAAAAATAATAATAAGAATAATAACAATTATATGTATAATAATAAGAATATTAAGAATTTTTAGAATAATGAAAATAATAATAATAATATGAATAATAATAATAATGATATGGTTAATAATAATAAGAAAAATACGAATAATAAGGATAATAAGAATAATAATAAGAACAATGAGAACATTATGAATGATCATAAGAATAATAAGAATTATAAGAATAATAGGAATAATAATAAGAATATTAAGATTTATTAGAATAAGGAGAATAATAAATAATAAGAATAATAATAAGAATAATAAGAATATAAGAATAATAAGAATAATAAGAATATAAGAATGATAAGAATAATAAGATTAATCATAAGAATAATAAGAATAATAAGAACAATAATAAGATTAGTAATAAGAATAATCAGATTAATAAGAAGAATAATATGATTCATAATAAGAATAATAATATGAATAATAATAAGAAGAATAAAAAAATTAATAAGAACAATAAGAATTATAATAAGAATATTAAGAATTATAATAAGAATGATAATAAGAATAATAATAAGAATAATAAGATTAATAACAATAATAAGAATATTAATATGAATAATAAAAACGAAAAAGAATAATAATTAGAGTATTAAGAATTATTAGAACAATAAGAATAATAATAGGAATATTAAGAATTATAGGAATTATGAGAATAATAATAATAATAAGATTAAAATAGGAATGATAATAATAAGAAGAATAATAATAAGAATAATAATAAGAATAATAAGAATAAAAAGTACAATAGTATGATTAATAATAAGAATAATAAGGACAATATTAAGATTAATAATAAGAATAGTTAGAATAATAAGAATAATAATAAGAATAAAAAGAATAACAGGAATAATAACAATATTAAGAGTAATAATAAGAATAATAAGAATAGTAAGTATAATAATAAGAGTAACAATATTAATATGAATAATAATTAGAATATTAACACTTATAAGAATAATGAGAATATTAATAATAATATGAATAATAATAGGATTGGTAATAATAATAATAATAATAATAATAATAATTATAATAATAATAATAATAATAATAATAATAATAATATTGAGAATAGTAAGAATAATAAGAATATTAATAAGAATAACAACAATAATAAGTATAATAATTAGAATTATAAGAATAATAATAAGAATAATAAGGTTAATTTGAGTAATTAAAATGATAGGATTATAAGAGTAGTAAGAATAATTACAATAAATAGAATAATAATAAGTATAATAAGAATAAAAAGAATAATATTAAGATTAATTATAAGAATAATAAGAATAATAAGAACAATAAAAAGGTTAATAAAAAGATTAATAAGAATAATAAGAACAATAATAAGATTAATAATAAGAATTATAAGAATAATAAGAACAATAATAAGAATAATAATAATAAGAAGAATAGTAGGATTGAAAAGAATATTAAGATTAATAATAAGAATGATAAGAATAATAAGAACAATAATAAGATTAATAATAAAAATAATATGAATAATAAGAGCAATAATAAGATTAATAATAAGAATTATACGAATAATAAGAATAATAAGTTTAATAATAAGAATAATAATAAGTATTATAAGAATTGTAAGAATAATAAGAATAATAATAAGAATAATAAGAACAATAATAAGAACAATAAGAATAATAGTAAGAATATTAAGTTTTATAAGAATAATAAGTATAATAATAGGAATAATAATAGGAATGATAAAAATAATAAGAATAATAATTAGAATATTAATAAGAATACTAAGAATAATAGGAATGATAAGAATAATAAGAATAATAGAAATAATAAGAATAATAAAAAGAATAATAAGTACAAGAAGAATAATAATAAGAATATTAAGAATTATACGAATGATGAGAATAATAATAATAATAAGAAGAATAAAAAGAGGATTGATAATAATAAGCAGAATAATAATAAGTATATTAAGAATATTAAGAATATTGAGAATAAAAATAATAATATGAATAACAATAATAATGATATGAATAATAATAATAATAATAATAATAATAATAATAGTGTGATTAGTAAGAATAATAAGAATAATAAGAATAATAATAAAAATAATATTATGAATGATAAAAATTATACGAATAACAAGAATAATAAGAATAAAAATAAGAATAATAATAAGAAAAATAAGAATAATAATAAGAACATAAAGAATAATAAGAGGAATATTAAGTATTATAAGAAAAATAGGAACAATAATTAAAACAATAAGAATAATATTAAGAATATTAAGAATTATAGGAATAATGAGAATAATAATAATAAAAAGAGTAATAATAGGAATGATAAGAATAATAAGAATAATAAGAATAATAAGAACAGTAAGAATAATAATAAGAATAATAAGAATTATAATAAGAAAATTAAGAATTATAAGAATAATATGAATAATAATGAGAACAATAAGAATAATAATAAGAATATTAACAATTATAATAATAATGAGAATAATAATAATAAGAATAATAATAGGAATGTAAA